>NC_058132.1:130248054-130256895 GCF_016433145.1 Gracilinanus agilis | reverse complement strand
CCTTCCTTCCTTCCTTCCTTCCTTCCTTCCTTCCTTCCTTCCCTTCTTTTTTAGTACCATTTCTAAGATAGAAGAGCAATACATGTTAGGCAATTGGGTTTAAGCGATTTTTTAAACCCAGGTCTTCCTTGACTCCAGTCCCAGTGCTCTATCCATTGTGTTGCCATGGATATGGGGGACAGCTGCCACTACAGATGATCTTCAGTAGTTTGCTGGTGGGTCTTCCTGCCTCAGATCTCTCTCTCCCTACTCCAATCCATTTTCTATTCAGCAATTAAATTGATTTTCCTAAAATGCAGGTTTGATCATATCACCTACTCAGTAAACTTCAGTGACTTCCTGTCACTTCCAGGAGCTACAAAATGCTCTGTTTGGCATTCAAAGCCCTTCATAACCTAGATCGAGACCTAGACCCTCCCCTCCCTTTCCAGGATTTTTTTTTTTTAAACCCTTACCTTCTGTCTTGGAGTCAATACTGTGTATTGGCTTCCAGGCAGAAGAGTGGTAAGAGTAGGCAATGGGGGTCAAGTGACTTGCCCAGGGTCACACAGCTAGGAAGTGTCTGAGGTCAGATTTGAACCTAGGACCTCCTGTCTCTAGGCCTGGCTCTCAATCCACTGAGCTACCCAGCTGCCCCCCTTTTCCAGGATTCTTAACCTTACTCTCAGACATATGCTCTTCAATCCAGTGAAACTGGTCTTCTGGCTTTTTCCATGAATAAGAAATAAGAAACTCCATCTCTTGGTTCTGGACATTCTCAGTGGCATTTCTCCATGCCTCGTATGCTCTCCTACTTCCACTTCAACTACTGTAGTCCCTGGCTTTCCATTAAGTCAACTAAAATCCCACCTCCTATAGGAAGCCTTCCCTGGTGCCTAATTCCAGTATTTTATTTCTCTTTCGTTTTGTATATAGCTTGCTTTGTATATATTTATCTGCAAATTGTCTCTCCCATTACATTGTAAGTTCCTGGAGGGCAGGGGCTGTCACTTGCCTCCTTTGCATCCCCAGAATTTAGCTCAGAGCCTGCCACATCCGGCAATAAATGCTGATTGATTGATTGATTTAAAGGTCCATGAGAGCAGGGACTATATATTATCTATTCTTTGATTTTCTCCCCAGGTCTATCACATTGTTTTGTGTTTCTATTTCAAGACTGCTCATAAAGTGCCCTTAGTTTTCTGTTCCCTAGTTTCCATAATCTTTGACATTTTTTTCCTTCCTTCTAACTCATCATTTTGACATCTTGAGATGACATAGACAATGTTTTTCTTAATTACAAATGTAGGAGTGAAAAGGCTTTCCTGAAACTGTGGGGAAATATACTGTGTGAGAGATAAAAACAGGCACAGAGACAAGAGGAGAGGGTGAGAGAAAGTGAAGAAGAGAGAGGGAAAGATGGAGGAGGAAGGGAGACAGGAGGGGAAGACAAGAGAGAATAGGGGAGAGGGAAAAAGAAGGAAAGGATATGTGAGAGAGATGGAGGGAGGAGAAAGAAGAGGGGAGATGAGAGAGAGGGAGAGAAATGGAGAGAGTGAGAAAGTAGGGAGAAGGGAGAAGAAAAGAGAGAGGGAGTTTGCAAAGATCATCAAAGAAGTCTGGTTAAAACATTATACAAAAATTCATCTCCCTAGACTGGTTTCGTGGAATTTCATTCTGCCTCTCCCTTCTACCACCCTCTTCCCAACCCAGGCCTTTTCCCCAAAATACTGTCAAACAGTTGCCTAAGGGAATCTGAAAAACATTTTTCAGTAATCTGAAAAAATTATTATTGTTCTTCAGTCATTTTCAGTTGTGTCTGACTCTTTGTGACCCCATTTGGGTACAGAGACTTGCCCACTTAACAGGGTTAAGTGACCAAGACAGGATCTTATAGTTAGTGTCCGAGGCCAGATTTGAACTCAGGAAAATAAATCGTTTTGCCTCCAGGCTTGTGCTGTCTCAACTGCACTACATAACTGAGAAAATTTGAGAAAATAACCAAGTCCTCCTTTTTCCTCAGATAGGCAGTATAACTCAGAAATTTACTCAAGGTGCCAGGGACAATAACTGCCAGAGGTGAAGATGAAAATCAAGAGTTTGGCAAGAAAAAATATTTTCATTTACTATTTGAATTTAGGCTTTGTGTGGCAATTTAGTCAGAGTTACTGTAATAAGAAAATACACAGAAAAGATAAACAATAGCCAGACCAAAGCTCCATAGAATTGGACCCAGAAGTGACGATGGCCCATTTGTATCAATGAAAGAAAAAAGCTCTTATTTTAGTTTAGGACCAAGGCAGAATGCTAGAAGGCCTGGAGACAAAGAAAAACAATTTATATTAAAAAGGACAAAGAAGAGCCTCAAGAGGGCCGTGATTCCCAGGCTACTGAACTTCCCAGACCATGTGGGATTTTAAAGCTCCTTAGTGATTCCAGAGTTTCTTTTGGTAACCTTGACACTAATCAGAATGACTTCTTGCTTACCTTTAACACATAAAATGTTATGTTTTTGAGTCTTATCTTCCGATTTGCCACTCTTAGGGTTCTCTAGGCCTAAACTCCAGAGCCAGTAGTCTTATCCTCATCATTTGGGTTACCTTTGCCTTTTCGTTGTGCCATTATTTTAAGTGTAATGTTTTCTTTCACACTTATTGCCACACTTCTCCCTTTTCCCGGTTGAACCTACCCAGTCTGTGGGATTAAATACCTTGGTAATTTAATCACAGAATCACCTTGACCCAAGTTTCTGTTACATCATAATTTCCATTAACCACAAAATGTGTGTTTGCAGGGCAAATATCTTATTTCTGATCCCCCTTCCAATTGTGGAGAAACAATGGGGCTAACCTTTCCCTAAGCTCTTATTTCTTTGGGGGAATGCTCATTCTTTCAGGCTTTCTCTAGGCCCCTCTTTCTCGCTAATTCCTTTTTGGTTCAAAACTTGCTGTGTCTAAATGCTCATTTCTCCTCTCCTCTTTGACCTCCTCTTATTACCACGGTGGGGGGTGGGGTGTGTGGGGGGGTTAAATTGATGGGATGGGTTAGGTTGAGTCTTTTTAATAAATCCCAGATGTGTGTGTGAGTGTGTGTGCATGTGTGTACTTAGTTTTCCCCTAGTCGGATATCTTTTAACTACCTGGAACTGAACCTACATTCTTTGTGTTTTCTCTTCATTAAAATGCATTTTCATCTGTACCGTGTTGGTCCTACAAAATGTCTCTGACCTTGAAAAATATACTTCATACCCAGGCTGATGAAAATGTGGGCCAGCTGTCCCCTCCCTAAAGTGCTCATTGTTACTCTTTAAGAGCATCTTAGGTTTTTTTCCCCTTTATTTTTAGTATTCCTGGCTTCTCCAACAATAAAGGGTTAAAAATGGATTTTTTACTTGGGAAGCCAGCTTTTTCTTCCAGTGTCATCAGCAAAAGAGACCAAGGCGAAAGGAATGGTCCTGGCTCCGAGCCTCTGCCTTATTTAAAGTCCTGGCCAGTTCATAATTATTTTCCCTTGTTTTTTCCCTGATACTTGGCTTCAATTTTCCTTCCTAAATTTGAGTCAGCACCTCTCCTTAAGGCTGCTGGCCTAATTAGTAGCTGTTACAACATCAGAATGGTGTTTGTTGAATCTGGCAAAGTGATAAATTGTGTTTAATCTTTACCATCTTACTACGTTTTAAATTTTCTTTTTTTTTTCAGTTTGAACTTAATCATCCACAAATAGAAACATTCCAATATTACAGACTGAAGAGGGGTATCCCACACTCTCCAACCACTTAATTAATGCCACTAAGAAGAGACTCTGATACCTCTGCTGACAGCTGAGAATGCTTCTTTGAGTTACAAAATCAGAGGTATAAACTAGGTGTGAAAAATTCCTTGCCACCTCTATTCAATCAATCGAATTTTTGTTGTTGTTCAGTCATGTAAGCCAAATCAAATGATGCTTCATAGGAAATGTGTTGGGATTGGTTGAAACAATTGAGGTACAACCCTGGACCTCTGTAGATCAGAGAAGGGGGTCTAGAAGCAAGAAAATTGAGAATGTGAAAAAACCAAGGTTTGGTGAAGACCCCTTACTCCTGTACTAGAGTGGGGAGTTGAGGCTAGAAAACTTAGTCCAGAGGTAAGCCATGATCTCCTTCTCTCCCCATTGACCATGCTAGCAGAGAGACAAGATACCACATCCATTTGGGAGCTGATAAAGGATAAACTAGTGTAGGGTAGAGAATACCACTCTGAAGTCTACCCTTCTACTCTACAGAAGAGAACTGAGAAAAGCAATATTTTGTTTGTTGAGAACCTGATCTATGAATTTGTAGGTTATTGGTCCCTCTAACAACTCAACTATGCCATTGACTTTTGCAAGACAAATTTTCCTTGATCATGTCTCTGCCTTTTTCAAAAATCTTTAATGATTTCCCTTTGGAAATAGGGCCAACTGCTTAGCTTGGTATTTGAGAATCACTACAACCTGGTCCCACCTATCATATGTGTTGAACAAAAGATGAAATGACTGAGGAAACAAAGAGTCTATTTTTTGAGCATATTGATTTATATTAAGCAATGCGTGTCAATTGCTTAACAAATCAGGACCAGGCCCCTTCCTCTACTTAGAGCTGAACTCCGACTATAGGGGGAGACAGAATTTTTTATACATTAAAAACAATAAATTGAATAAAGCCAATTAATTAAAGGAAACAATAAAATTTTATGTAATCAAACTTCTTATTAGATTAAAGATAAGGGACTTTCCAAGGTGGGAGGGAGAGAGTGAAACCAGATAAAAAGAGATCTCTCAACTCATAAGTGCCTGTAAACAATCCAAGAAACATGGAAACAATAACTGATCAGGATATGACTAGTTTTCAGATAAGATATATGGGTTGCTTGAGATGTAGTTTTTTTTTGTTGTTGTTGTTTTTAAAACCCTTACCTTCCATCTTGGAGTCAACACTGTGTATTGGCTCCAAGGCAGAAGTAAGGGTGGACAATGGGGGTCAAGTGACTTGCCCAGGGTCACACAGCTAGGAAGTATCCAAGTCCAGATTTGAATCTAGGACCTCCAGTCTCTAGGCCTGGCTCTCAATTCACTGAGCTACCCAGCTGCCCCCAAGATGTACAGTTTTGAGAGACTCTTTGCATCAAACTTAGGATTCTGACTGCATTTCTGGTCAACATAGCTTAGTGCCATTTCCCAGTCACACAGGGCTAAGTTCAAACAATGCAATAAGGTTTTCTCCCAATTCCCAAAAATGAGTCAAGTTTTTTTGCAAGACAAAAGTTGAAGTAGACCCATAATTGAATAGAAAGGGAAGTGAGCTCACTCCAGAATTGAATTCACAAGATGGCATCAGAGGTTCACTCAGTTCCCACAACGAACTACTTATTGCCCTAATCCCCTCAATTTCCTCACTTTACCAGCCTTATCTCACCCATATTCTGCATCTTTTGCCCTATAGGACTTGCCATATTAGACCACTTGATATTTCTCAAGCTATAACCTGTATCTTCCATCCTCTGGGTCTGATTCTTCACTATTTCCTATAGTTGGACTGAATGCTCATTGCCTTTACCTCCAACTTTTGGGAAGCTGCCTATTCTCCAAGACCTGAAATATCAACTCCTAAGTAAAACCTTCGGCTCAAATGCAAAGTATTTTGCAAATTTTAAAAGTACTAAATAATGGGTAGTTATTTTTATTATGATCCCTTTCCCCCAGCCTGAAGTGATCTCTCCCTTCTCTGAATTCTCATACCA
Source organism: Gracilinanus agilis (assembly GCF_016433145.1). Lineage (NCBI taxonomy): Eukaryota > Metazoa > Chordata > Mammalia > Didelphimorphia > Didelphidae > Gracilinanus > Gracilinanus agilis. Next base: position 130,251,157 of record NC_058132.1, on the reverse strand, counting down.
TTGTTAGTGCATCTCTCTTTGCTGTTCTCCCTTGTACTATTGTTATTGGGTTAGGTGTTCTTACCTCCTTCACTAGCCTGCTTGTATTTGATGATTCCACTTCTTCACCCAAAATGACCTCCTCAGCCCCTTGCTTTATTGCTCTCATTCTGCCCACTCAATAACAAAAAAAAATTTCTCACCAATTACCTCCTTGCTGCCATATCTTAAGAGCCTTTTATTCTATGCTCATCTTTCTTGACCTCTCTGTAGCCTTTGACATTGTCAACCCATCCTTCCTCCCCCCTCCCCAGATATTCCATTATCCTGTGAACTCTATAATGTTTCACTCTCTTGGTTCTCATCCCACCTATCTCATTACACCTCTACTACCTTCATGAGCTCTTAAATTTTCCTGTTCCCTAATAAATGGGTTTCCACTAATGCTCTGTCCCTTTCTCTTTATATATAATCTTCCATGACAATCTCATCTCTTCTCGGACTTTCAGATATTACCTCTGTACAGACGACTTTCATATCTACATCTCTAGTTCTGTCTTATCTCTTCAACGCATCTCATATTTCTAGCTGCTTGCTTGGCATTGCCCCTAATGTCTCAGACATGAAGTATTGAAAGTCCAACTCATCATCTGTCCTAAAAAAACCTGCCCTTCTTCCCAACTACCCTATTGTTGTTGATGAAACTGTAACTGACTATTTGGTCCCAATGCCTGAAAATCAGCTATATTACATTCCACTTTTTTTCTAGGGTTCTTGATTACCTTTAAGAGGGTTAGAAGGTGTCTATTTTGCTCTGCAATTGACTTAAATCCTCACCTCTGGGGTTTTCCCAATATTAGAGATCCCCAGCACCCCAGTTACAATTAACTGGGGGACAAGAAGCCACTTAAAAAATCAATTAGCTTTTGTGAAGGCATATTTAAAGGTACAGCAAGAATAAATATAAAAATATTTCTCCTTCCTTGCCCTATAACACCTGGGAACCTAATCCTCCTTTATGTCACCTTGCTCTATGGGGAGAAGAGGGAGATTAGGTTTACAGTTTAACCCATTTCCTATATATATGGTTTCATTAAGTTCCAAGTAAAAACACCTTTTCATCCTTCCCCCTTCCTTGCATTCTGGCACTCTGGTTTCTCAGGAATTTCCCACTAAACTGGCTGCAATGTTTGGCATAGAACCCTGACTCCAAAATTACTGTGGTTTGAGCTTTTGGGTCCATGGACTCCACTGTGCCTAGAACTGTGTGAGAATTAATTTTTCATGTACTTTATTAATTCCTATATATTAGATAGAATTACTGTATAATCTTGTGTCTGGGAGCTGGGTCAAAGATACCATATCTAGCTTGCTACTTTTTTGGATTTTCTTTGTGCTTGGGAATTCCAAGGAATGTCTTTCTTTTTAACAAGAGTTGGTTAGTGGGGGCAGCTGAGTAGCTCAGTTGATTGAGAGTCAGGCCTAGAGACAGGAGGTCCTGGGCTCAAATCTGGCCTCAGACACTTCCCAGCTGTGTGACCCTGGGCAAGTCCCTTAACCCCCATTGCCTACCCTTCCCACTCTTCTGCCTTGGAGCCAAGATGGAAGGTAAGGGTTTAAAAAAAAAAAAAGAAAGACTTGGTTAGTAAGAAAAGGGGAGAAGGGTTTTTTTCCAACCTTTGAGCAAAACTCCACTGTCAGTTTGGGGAAGGACTTGGGGTCTGATGGACCGCCTCTTAATTAGCTATCATCACTTAGAGATGTCTTGGGATGGTCAAGGGAGGGGATGAATAATGAGCTCCTAAAAGAATCAGGCTTCCAGACCCAGCTCAGGTCATCCCTGGTCATGAAAGATAGCCATGTAGGTCTATATCAGTTATAATGCTGGCCTGTATTTTGCAATGGTCATGAACTCTTCCTCATCCACACATTTGAAAGGGAATATCTTTTGTGTTTCTCTAATTATGATACCTCATGTCTAAATCACGTACCTATTTGGACTTTATGTTGTTACATAGTATGGGATGTTGGTGAATGCTTAGTTTTTGCTAGACTATTTTCCAATCTTCCTGGATGTTTTTTGTTGAATGAGTTCTTTCCCTAATATCTGCACTCTTTGCATTTATCAAACATTCTTTGTTTAATAAAGGTGACAGCAGAAATACTGAGAAGATGTGTCCAGTATTGGAAGCAAACTTTGGATTTCAAGAGGTCCATTGGCGTTTTCTATGGAACTTTCAGGAGAAAATGGGTTTGGCTAAGAGGATGAACTTTACCCCCTGACTTGGCTTGCTAGAAAATACAGACTTAGAGGAAGTTTTTCAGACAGTATAGAGCTGAGGGATCATGAAATGCTGCTTTAGCAATTTTGCAAAATGCCTCAATATTTTGATGTTTTAAATATCAACACCCAGGAAATTATAGTCATAATGATAAGCTACTGTTGCTTAGGTTTTTTCTGGTCAATGTTTGTGTTTTTAATTTTTTTTTTTGTAATGGAAATAAATAGCTTCCCTATATCTAATTTACCTTTTATCCCTTCCCACTTCTCTCTTTGGGGACACCTTAGATGTACCTCAAGCTTAGCTTTAAGGGATTATCCCTGGGTTTCCATAATGGGGAGTACTTTTTATTGCTAGAAGTGAATGATGGTATTTTCCTTCACGAACGCAGATACACTAAGCTCAAGATTTGGTCTTTTCTTATCTATTACTATTGAGTTATCAAGTCTGGATGCTGTTTCTAAAATTAATAATAGGTTTATTGCATAGGAACTATAAAAGTGTGGTTGGATTTCTTACCAAGTTAATTTAAATTTGTTTTTCCCTCCACTGACTCTCACTGTTTTTATAAGGTAAGATTTACTCATGATCTTCTGTCATCCTTTAAAAAAATTTTTCCTCAACTACATGCAAAAACAATTTTTAACATTGATTTTAAAAAATTCCAAAGGGCAGCTGGATGGCTCAGTGGATTGAGAGTCAGGCCTAGAGACAGGAGGTCCTAGGTTCAAATCTGGCCTCAGACACTTCCTAGCTGTGTGACCCTGGGCAAGTCGCTTAACCCCCATTGCCTATCCCTGTAACAAATAAAATTAATGTAGAAGGATATATATATATATATA
>NC_058132.1:130233411-130245167 GCF_016433145.1 Gracilinanus agilis | reverse complement strand
TAACCCCCATTGCCTATCCCTGTAACAAATAAAATTAATGTAGAAGGATATATATATATATATATATAAATATATTAGGGTTTAAAAAATGAATAAAAAAACTTTAGAAAAAATTCCAAATTCTTTTCCTCCTTTCCATATACCTTTCCTCTCTCCCTCCCTCCCATGTCTCTCCCCTTCCTGAGTTGGTAAGCAATCTGATATAGATTACATATGTGCAATTATGTAAAACATTTTCCCATATTAATCATTTAGTGTAAGAGATCTCAAAAAAGAAAAAAAAGAAAAATAGAAGTAAGGAAGTGAAGTATAGTATTCCTTCTTGGCAAAGTTTTAAAAATGAGTCTATATTCTAAATTGCTATTGTTTTTGGATGTCATTTCTCTGGAGGATGTCCATTATTTGCTGAGTAAGGGAGTTTTTAGATTCTTTTGCTTTCCTTTCCCTTATTCTGACAATTGATTTAGATTGATTAAACTTCTGTGTTATAGTATTAAAGCTGGTACCTATCAATCCCTTCCTCTATTTATTTCCCAGTTTTCAATGCTAGTAACTTGTTTAAGTAGGTTAGTATGGAGTGTTTTAATTACATGCTTTTAAAAATTACATCTTTTGGAGTTGTTTCCATTATATGCCTTTTAAAATTACATCTTTTCTTCAGTTTTATTATTCTAGCTTTTAAACAATTTTGATCATTGCTCTAAAAAGTCAAGGGTCTGACTCAAACTGTTTGAAAAACTACTCCCACATTAGTGATGAGTCACTTCCTGTCTTACAAATATATCTACTTTTGTGTTGTTGTTGTGAGGGTGTGTGTGTTGTTTTTGGTACTTGTCATATCTAGGACCATCTGATTCTTTTTTGGAAAAAAAATACTCTTGCTATGTAGGCTTTTGTATTTCTGTGTAATCGAAAAAGATTTGGGTTACTCTTGGTCTTTGCTTCAAATCTTTACCTCTTCTGAACTGAGTGACTGAATTCCAAAGTATAATTGACTTAATTTGGAGGATCTTACTGAGCTCTTCCTGGAAATTTTTTTAACCTTTGCATCTTCTACAACAGATGCTGGTTTATACCTTTACATACTTCATAGTGGTAGCTAAAGTTGGCCAAAAGACTTTTAAATGGAAGCCAAAGAAGATTCTTATATTAACTAGAGTGCCTCCAAGGTTTTATTTAATGCAAGTTTGAAGATATGTTCATTTCAACATTCAAGGCTTAAATCCAACTTGCTTATTTCTTTGAAATCGATTTTGTTCCTCTGACTGAGAGGCCATTGAGATGGCATGGCCAATTTGTAATCCTAGGGACCATGTTGACTCTGGCTTGTTACAGAATCACAGTTTCATAGAATTTCAGAATTGAAAGGATCTTAAGAATATTGTAGGGAAGAACCTTTTTCACATATGGTTTGGACTAGATGACCTCTGAGAAATAGCAGTCTAGCTTTTGCTTAAGGACCTTGGGAAATAGTGAGACCTCTTTTCCTTTAGGCAACCACTTCCACATTTGGACAACTCTCCTGTTGGGGATTTTGCCTCTGCAGTTTTGCGTGCGTGCATTGCATTTATTCTACATGCTGGTTCCAAGCAGAACAAGTCTAATCCATTTTCCAAATGGCAGGTCTTCATATATTTGGACATGTATCATGTGCCTGTTAATTCTCTTCTCCAGGATAAAAATTTTCCCACTCTCTCAACTGATCATCAGATGGCATGAACATCCCAATCCTGTTGCGTTCTTTTCTGGGCAATCTCCAGCTTATCAAAGCATTTCCAAAAAAGTGTTGCCCAGAAATTATCACATTTTAGATGTGATCTGACAAGAAAACAAATGTTGTTTATTGTTGTTTGGTTATATCTGACTCTTTGTGACCCCATTTGGGGTTTTATTGATAAAGCTACAGGAGTGGTTTGTCATTTCCTTCTCTAGCTCATTTTATATAGATGAGGAAACTGAAGCAAACTGAATTAAGTGACCTGGCCAGGGTCAAGTGTCTGAGGCCAGATTGGATCTCAGAAAGAATAGTCTTCCTGACTCCTAGGCCTAGCACTCTATCCAGTATACCACTTCACTGCCCAGAACCAAGTACTGTGAGATTATTAGATCCTTGGACAATATTCACTTACTACAACTAAATCAATACCAGATGAGCTTGGAACATCTCATTAGGAATATTAAGGAGTATTTGATAATGTGCATCTTCTGTTTCATGATTACAAATTTGCTATCTTGAACATTGCCACAATAACCAATGAACTAAGTATTCTATTTTGGCCACTCCTTTCCCCCCTACCTCTTTGTTCTTTTGTGACTGATATATCACACTATTGACTCTTACTGAGTTTTAAGTCCACTAAAATCTCAATTTTTTTCCCTAACTAACCATCTCTCTAATGAGACGTTTAGGAAATTTAGACTAAATTCATCAGGCTGAATGAAGATCCCATTTGTTTCTTTTTTGAAAATTGGAACTTATATCCTTCTTCAGTCCTCTGGCACCTTCAGAACCTTTCAGTGACTTTGAAACAGCAGTCACATTGACCTATTCTTTCAGTACCTTTCGGATTTATTTCACTGGAGCCAGATGATCTGATTTCATCATGAGCGCCTAGAGCCTTGCCCTTGATATTCATATTTGAAATCTATTCTTGGGAGAGCTAGACCTGGAGTTGTGAGGACTTTGGCTCAAATATAACCTCAGACATTGCCTAGCAGTAGGACCCTGGGTAAGTCACTTAATCCTGTTTGCCTAGCCCTAGCCCTTCTATCTTAGACAGAAAGTAAGAGTTAAAAAATATTGTAAGGAATAAATTATTTCCTTCTTTTGAGCCTGTAGGTTCTAGGACTTCTTGGTGACTTGAGAATGTATACTACAGCAAAATTTGCTCCTCCATACCTTGCTGGGTAATGAACCTATGACTATTCTGGCATCAAGTAGGGTACCGTGTGCAAGAAGTATTTTTATATTCACATTGCAGTTCCCCTGGCCTGCCTTTCTAGAGCCCCAAATGGTTTTAGAACTCCCAAGTCAGAGAGGGAACTGGTTGAGGCCCCCATTCTGACTCGGAGTCTTCATATGTGTTTCCTAGACCCAAATTGATTCTGTGAAATATCTCCATGCAGGTCATGTGTAGAGCTCCTTGGAAGACCAAATTCATGTGAAGGAGACCAGACCCAACTCAGCTAAAGGAAGATGATGAGAGTATTGGAAATGGTACAAAGGTCTTTTTGGAAAGAATGCTTAAATTGGAATCAAGAACCTGGGGTACAAATCCTTCTTAACATGAACCAACATTGTATTAGGCTGCATTCAAAGGCAGAGTGTCCATGATTAAGGAAATTATAATCTTACTACAGTTTGCTCTGGTAACACTCTATCTTTGCGTTCCATTCAGGATACCACATTTAAGGAAGAACATCAGAGAACATCCAAAAGACGACAACTATCCTCATGATGAAAGTGGAGATTGTGCCATTTGAAGGAACTGGGAATGTTTAGCTTGAAGAAGAAAAGATGTAGGAGTCAGAGAAGGAAATTAGCTATTTGAAAGGCTATCCTATGATGGGAAAGATTAGACTTATTCTGCCCAGAACCAGAGAGCAGAACATAGAGAGATGAGTGGAAATTGCAAAGGATGTCCAAGATCTGATGTAAGAAGAGAAACAGAATGCAGTGGATTTCCTTTTGCTGGAAGGTTTTAAAACTATGTGATCATTTGTTAGGTGTCATAGAGGAGATTCTTTTTCACGTACAGGTTGGACTGGGTAACCTCTAAGCATCCATCTAGCTCTGTGATTCCCCCTTTGAGAACTTCTATTTTTTTCATCTATAAAATTCTTTTTTGCATTAACAAAGCTCAAAGGGAGGATGGGAGGAGGATGCTTTCTAATGCTTAATTTGTTGTTTTGCTGGCCTATTGGATTCTTTGGACCCAATGATCCCATTTGGGGTTTTCTTTGCAAAGATACTAGAGTGATTTTTCCGTTTTCTTCCCCAGCTTATTTGACAGATGAGAAGACTTAGATAAACAGCAACTTGAACAGTGACTTGCCAGAGTCACACTGCTAATTAGTGTCTGAGGTCATATTTGAACTCAGGTCTACCTCAATCCAGGGCTGGTGTTCTATCCACTGCACCACCTAGCAGCCCCTTTTATTTTATTTTTTAATTTTCTCCCATGATTTCATAATTCTTGTTGTCTGCCTCTCCTCTTCCCTGCCCCCTCCAGGACTTGACAAGCAATTGCACTGAGTTTTACATTTTTATCACTCAAATCCTATTTCCATATGATTCATTTTTATAATAATCTTTTAAAACCAAAACCTCAACTCATGTACCTGTATAAATAAGTGATAAATTATATATTTTCTTCTGCATTTCTACTCCCACAGTTCTTTCTCTATCTGAGTACAGCATTCTTTCTCATAAGTCCCTCGGGATTGTCCTGGATCATTGTATTGCTACTAGTAGCAAAGTCAATCACATTTGATCATTCCACAATGTTTCAGTTACTGTGAATAATGTGCTCCTGGTTCTGCTTATTTCACTCCGCATCAGTTCATGGAGGTCTTTTCAGTTCTTATAGAAATCCATCGATTCATCATTCCTTATAGCACAATAGTATTCCATCACCATCATATACCATGATTTGTTCAGCCAATCTCCAATCGAGGGACAACCCCTCATTTTCCAATTTTTTTGCCACCACGAAAAGCCTAGCCATCTCTTTTAAAGCTTAAAGGTTAATATAAAGGTGAATTAGTATAAATATACAGGGACAAAATATTAGAAAGTAAGGGGATGGAGCAGCTAGGTGACTCAGTGGATTGAGATCCAGGTCTAGAGATGGGAGGTCCTGGGTTCAAATTTGGCCCCAGACATTTCCTAGCTTTGTGTCTCTGGGCAAGTCACTTAACCCCCAGTTCCTAACCCTTATCTCTCTTTTGCCCTGGAAACAATACATAGTATTGTAAAAGATTTTTTAAAAAAGGAACTGAGGGGATGTCTTTCAACGAGGGACAAGTTACAGTATACGAATGTGTAGTTATACTATAATGTTATAAGAAATGAGGAAAAAGATGATTTTTTAAAATTCAAAGATATTTTTCCAATTACATGTAAAAACAAAAATACATCTTCTGAAATTATAAGATGAAATTCTTTTCCCCTTCTCAGAGATGGTGAGCAATTTGATCTGGTTTATACATGTATGATCATGCAAAACATACTTCCATATTTGTCATTGTTATAAGAGAATTCTCATAAAAAACTGAAACCCCCAAATAAAACTGTAAATAAACTAATGTGAAAGATGGTATGCTTTGATCTGCATCTGTTCCCAGTAGTTCTTTGTCATAAATCCTTCAGATTTGTACAGGATCATATTATTGCTAAGAGGTGCTAAATCGATCATAGTTGATTTCTTAATATTGTTGCTACTGTGTATAATGTTCTTCTGGTTCTGCTTGTTTCACTTTGCATCACTTTATGTAGGTATTTCTGGCTCTTTCTGAAATCATCGTGTCTGTCATTTCTTATAGCACAATATTATTCCATCACCAGCATAGACCACAGTTTGTACAGCCGTTCCCCAATTTATGCACATTCCTTCAATTTCTAATTCATTGCCAACACAAAGAGAGCTGCTATAGTAGGAAACAGATGATTTCAAGGAAACATAGAAAGACTTGTATGAACTGATACAGAAGAAAGTAAGCAGACTCAGAACAATTTATTCTATAACAACAACATCATAAAAATGAATAATTTTGATGACATATAAGCTGATGAAGAATAAAATGAGTAGAAAGAGAACAAATTAGTATGTGGTAGTAAAATCACTTTAAAACAAAGAACTCTGAAAACTATGAATTTTTAAAAAGTGACTTGCTCTTTTCATAACTTTTATCCTGTGATTGTCCATTAATATAATTTTTGTTGTTATTCAATTGTGTTTGGCTCTTTGTGACCCTATTTGTTTTTTTGGTGGTGGTTGTTTTTTTTTGGCAAAGATACTGGAGTGGTATTCCATTTCCTTCACCAGCTTATTTTCCAGATGAGGTAACTAAGGCAAAAAGTTGAGTGACTTGCCCAGCGTCACACAGCTAAGTAAGGGTTTGAGGCTAGATTTGAACTCAGGAAGAAGAGTTTTCCTGATACCAGGCCTAGCACTCTATTGACTATGCCACCTGGTGGTCTATAAAATAGTATGAATTTTGAGTAACACCACGACCATCCATGATTCCAGAGCACCAATGATGAAATGTACGAGCCACCTCCTGGCAAAGAAGGGATAGATTCCTCATAAAGAGTAAGACATATACTCTTTTGAAAATGGCCAAGGAGTCAGGTCGATTGTTTGTATTTGTTAAAAGGATCATATTCTTTTTTTAAATTTTTAAATGAGATGAGGAATTGGAGGGAGAGAAGATGGATTTCTGTTAATAAAAATAAAATTTTTTAAGAGCCCAGAAGCATTCCTCTAAAAACAATCTTTTCTGGGAAAAGTAGAAGCTAAGGCTAACATCAGGATGACCATTGCCCAGGGCTGAACAGACTAGGGCTAGTCCTTAGGAGGATTTCCCAGGGACTTCCTAGTCTCCCTAAATTGTAGGCGACTATTAAGACTGACATTGTGGAGAAGGGAAGCTAACCTTTAAGAGTATGTACTAGATAATAAACACCGAAAAACAGTTAAGCCACAGCAGGAAGTTTGCTCCCACAGCAAATAAGAAAGCTGGTAACTTTTAAGTGAATTGCCTCTGCAAATGCATGTTACAGTACATGAGATGAAGTCCCACCTGAGTTCTGGATTGTTTTTCCAAAGGCCACTAATTCCAACACAGTTTTAATAAAGATCACTATCTATTTCACAGAGCTGGTATAAGGAAGGTATTTTGTAACCCTTAAAAGGCTACGTAAATGTGGGTTATTTTTTATCTATAATCATAGGCTTCCTTTAACATGTTAACAACTCACATCTATACAGTGCTTTGATGTCTGCAAAAACTGTTTTCCCCAAAATCCTTTGAGAAAGGCAAGAAAAATATCATCCTTATTTCATAGATTAGGAATCGACAAGATTGGACAACTGTTTGCCTATGGGAGGGTAAGGTGAGTGAGAGAAGATTTGAGACCCAGTATGTGAACTTGGAAGCTTGGTGCTCTCTCCCCCTCCCCCAAAAAGGTCATTTTAGAGGAGTCAATTTCAAAGGCAAATAATGAATTGTGTCCGAGTTTCCAATACTAATAGGACCTAGTTTTCATCTTGCCCAGGAAATATGGCCAACTCTTAGGAATGTGGCTTCTCTCTTACTAAATGACTATATTCAGTTTCTTCCACATCATTAGGTTTAGAGCCTGCAAGTTTATCAGAATGTTCATGATTTTTTTAAAAAAAGGAACAGGGGGAGAGAGTCAACTTTTGAGGGTAATTCTGATTTTTACCTTAGCTAGGGCTTCTATGATTTTTTTGAAAAACTATAGTGAACTAAAATGCTGATCTCCATCTTCTCCTGCTATAATCCCCCTCCACCCAAAGCTTGTGATGGACATTAAGCAGGCAGCCTTTCACAGTGTATATCTCTAAGGGGCATCAGCATCAGGGGAAAGCCAAAGATCATTTTTGCTCTGAACTGAGAACACTGTATCCTGCACTAGAGACTTTCTCTTCATTTTCCAAGTGCCAGAATGTGTCTTCCCAATTTACAGCAGGACTTTTGAGTCTGACGACTCAAATCTCAAGTTACTCTGGCTGCCTTCTGTTCCTATGCCAACTGATGAGGTGAAACACAATATTAGAAAGCAAACTGAACTCTAAGGAGACTACTTTAGCAGAGAACCAGATCCTGGGCTGCAGGAAGCTATTAACACTGATGTAGGGAAGGGAAGCTGAGCTCTAAGGATGGATAATAAGATGATGAACACTGAAAAACAGTTAAGCTACAGCAAGAAGTTTCCTCCCTTGCATACTTGTTGGCCTACATTCCCTGAATCATTACTCTCTCTCTCTCTCTCTCTCTCTCTCTCTCTCTCTCTCTCTCTCTCTCACACACACACACACACACACACACACTCTATAATTTTGTGGTTATTGTATAGTAAACCCACTGAAACTTCTGTCATAGCCGGAATCTAACCCCATTTTTGGCTGAAAACAGATTTGATAAGTGACAATGGAACAGAAAAGAAAAAATTCAATAGGTCAGAGTGTTTTTTAGACTTTATTTTCTTTCTTAGTAACAACTCTAAGACAGAAGGGCAAAAGCTAAGCAAAGAGAGTTAAGTGACTTGCCCAGGGTCATACAGCTAGTAAGTGTCTGAGGCCATATTTAAACCTAGAACTTCCTGATTCTAATGCTCTACCCACCGTGCCACTTAGCTATTCTATTGATTCTCTACAAGCTAAATATTAATTTACTCAATTTGCATACTGGAAATAATTCATCTAAGATTATATGTTCCCTTTGCTTGTAGCTTGCCCACGACCTCATTTATCACCTTCCCTTTCTTCTGAGGATTGATATCTGATTTCTGCCTCAAATATAGGTGCAAATTCCATCCAATTCCCAAATTGTCTCAGTGAAGTGATGAAATAACCCAAGAACAATCTAAGGGTGGGGTGGAGGTGATGCCTGGATTTGCTATCAAGCTAAGTTTGATATAGGACTTCATAAGAGGGATCAAAATATTGGCTCCGGGTGATAAAGTAGCAGCATCGCTCTTCAGCAGCTAATGTACCTTTGGGGAAAGAAGCAGTTTAAAGACTGAACTGTTCAAGTTACACAGTCCAGCAGTTTCCTCCTGCTGTTCTTGCTAAAACATAAGTGACCTTCGGGATTGATGCATCTGGGGAAGTAGGGAAACTCGAGGTAAGAATCCTATCCAGGTTCTGTGTGCTCCGTCCTTTCTTCTATCTGCCTCGTAGTGAAAGCCTTCCTGCTGGCAGGCTGGTGGGGCAGGACAGGCAGAACTAAACTCTGGGAATCTGACTTGAGCCTTGGAGGGGGGAAGGGGTGATTCCCTTGTTGCTTCCCACTCCTAGTATATGACAGCTGGGCAGTGGCTCAAGGAATCAGTTGAATTTGGTGGGGAGGAAAAAATGACTCCTCTCCCTGTCAAAAAAAAAAAAAAATTGAGGATCACACAACTACTACAAATCCATTGGCTTGGGAGGTGTCCTTTTTGAGGATTCCACTGGCATTCTTTTACCCAGATTTTTTGTCTATAAATATAGTAGGGAATAAGAAGGGGCATACCATACAGTATAGTCAGTTCCTAAAAACTTCTAGAAGCAACCAAATTAAGGTGCTTCCACTCCACAGTGTTTCTATTCTCATGGGAACGTCAAGCTATTGGAGTTTCTAGAAGTAAATGACCCAGGAGGCCACTAGGTTGGGAGAAGCACTTCGAGGAAACACCAATCAGCAGCTGCATGCATTAACACCAAGCCCCAGTGGAAATTTTCAGCTTTTCAATTTTAAGAAAGCAGCAGGATCCGTTACCCTCCTTTACAAAGCAAGTGGAAACAATGGGAGCTATTTATGTAGCAAAAATGGTTTCCTCTGCAGGAAAGCAGGGCCCTTAGAAAATGTTATTAAAAAACAGAACATATACAATATTGGGGACTGAGGAGAATGTGTCAAGAGAAGAAATTGAAAATGTCTGGATTGCTTTGGCCCTTGATTTACCTGTTGAAATGGAAAAGAGATTCCCACCCTGAGCAAGACACAGGCACTGTCAGATCGGTTGTTTAATCGGAGGAATCTTGAAAATTAATAGGTAATTCTGATGGAATAATGAAAAATCTCTCTGGCGGCACATTAATTATCACCCTGCTCCATAGAAAGATGGTATTGTGGACATGGCCCAGGAGGAAAAGGGAGAGCTATTTTCGGGGTCAATGGATTTATCTTTTTCCAGAACTCAGTGAAGCAAAACAAGACGAGGGGCGGGGGGAAGTCCTCTCTGAGGATTAAGTTGACAAGGTTCATACCTAAGGACCACATTATTTATAAAGTGGGTTAATATTTGACCAAAGTGGTCAATTTACAAACTGGTGAACCACCTACCCAAACTCTGGATTTCTCCTCAAGACAGTGCTGGCTTTATGAGCTATTGATCAATTTGGGACCCTTTGTAATTTCATCAAATGCCAATGTACCCCTTCACCATGGCCTTTCCCCGCTTCCCCTCTTTGTGTGCCTTTACACCAAACTTGTGTGCATGCATGTGCCACCGCCTGTGCCATCGCCTTTCCCTACCCCCCCACATATGTACTATATTCCTCATTCTTCAGCTACCAATGTTGCAGGGGTTAAATGAAGGTACTAATATAGTTTCCCATTTTAAAGTCACAGCATTTGACATATTCTTTCACCTGACTTAAGACTGATGGGAAGAGGAAACATTTATCTCTTTCGTGTTCCTGTAGTTTTATATAGGTCCCAGTGGAGCAGGTCTAGACAGTGATGGGCAGGCCTAGACTGAGGGAGGGGGAGGCAAATAGTCTGTTCTGGAGATACTATGGCACACTGCTTCTCAATATGTGGTCTGGGGTCCCCTGGGCATCTCCAAGACCTTTTCAGAGGACTGATAAAGTCCAAACCATTTTCATTAATGATAATAGCTAACATTTATATAGCCCTGTTAGACCTGTCAAGTGCTTTACAAATATTATCTTCTTTGATCCTCACAACAGTCTTAGGAGGTATGTGTTATGCCCCCATTTTACAGGAGAGGAAACCGAGGCTCAAAGGGTTTAAAGTAACTTGCTCAGTGTCACATAGTTAGTGTCTGAGAAAGGATTCAAATTCAAGTCTTCCTGATTCCATGCTCAATTCTCTGACCATTGTGCTGCCTAGGGAAGGAGACTCTCCTACATACAAGTAATAAAAAGATAGCATTTACATGGTGTTTTGAAGTTTTGATTTCCTTTGCAAATACTGATGAATTTATAACTGTTAGCTCAAAGGCTAGAGACATGACTTTCCTTTCCCAACTTCTCTCTCTCTCTCTCTCTCTCTCTCTTTCTCTCTTTCTCTCAATCTTTTTGAATGGTCTTTTCAATACCATCCATTCTACTGCTTTGTTTTCACATCAGTAATACTTAGCTTCCAATCTTGGTTCTAAGAGTGCTAATGAAATTATTTCCTTATTTGGGGGAGTGGAGGAGGCTTTCTTTTAATCATTAATTCAAGAAACTTAATCAGGATTATTCCACGGGCCATGTTCAGATTTATGTAACATTTAAATATAATTTGTAAGTGGTCTGAATAAGTTGTGTGTTACGACAATGACCATGATGTCTGTTCTCAGACAAAGAGGATTCCTGGAACTCTGGGACATCAGGCTGACATTTTCCTGAGCAATCTGATCACTTCAGAAGATAAGAAATTAGGAAGTCTCTGAGAAAGGCTGAAGATGAAGCTGGCAGAAGATTTCTTGGAGTAAGAGTTTTAGTTTTAAATTTGTATGTAGTTGTATAGTTGTGTGTATCTATTTATATCCATCCATCCATCCATCCATCCTTCTGTCTGTCTGCCTGTCTGTCTGTCTGTCTCACTCAAGAGAGGGAATAGTTATAGTTATATAGTTATAGTTATAAAATATATAATATATATATTTTATATATAGTAAATATTTATGTATATATATATAAGTTATATAATAGTTATATAGTTATAGTTATAAAAGGTACTAAGGCAGAGTCCCTATCTAGCAGTTGGGGTTAAACATTCATATTAAAGGCATA
>NC_058132.1:130197637-130233143 GCF_016433145.1 Gracilinanus agilis | reverse complement strand
CCCGCACCCCCCCTACCCATGCGCATTTCCACTAGTTTTGTCATGTGTCCTTGATCAAGACCAATTTCCAAATTGTTGGTAGTTGCATTGGTGTGGTAGTTTCGAGTCTACATCCCCAATCATGTCCACCCCAACCCATGCGTTCAAGCAGTTGTTTTTCTTATATGTTTCCTCTCCTGCAGTCCTTCCTCTGAATGTGGGTAGCATCTTTACCATAAATCCCTCAGAATTGTCCTGGGTCATTGTATTGCTGCTGGTACAGAGGTCTCATGTTAATTTTTTGAGATGGGACAGAAGACACGTTCTTTCCAGCCCTTGCTTGTTAAACCAAAGCCTGCTCTGCCCTATTTGACATTCAAAGCCCTTTCTAACCTGACCCTCTCCTCACTTTCCAGTCTTTTTTAGTCTTTCCTCCCCTCCACGTAGTCTGTGATCTAGTAACACTGGCTTCTTTGCTGTTCCTTGCACATAACTCTCTAACTCCTAACAAGGGGCATTTTCTCTGGCTGTTCTCCATAACAAGAACTCTCCCTCTTCATCTCTACCTCTAAGCTTCCCTGGCTTTCTAGTCACAGCTAAAGCCATACCTTCTAGAAGAAATTTGTCCTAGCCTTTCAAAATTTTACTTTCTTCCCTCTGACATTTTTTTTCCAGTTTATCCTCTATATATCTTGGTTAAGCCTAGTTATTTGCATGTTGTCTCTCTTTAGACTGTGCGTTCCTTGAGGGCAGTCAATTTTATTTTGATTATCATTGTTATTTTTTGCCTTATTTAGCCTAGTACTTGGTCCACAATAGGGTCTTAATAAATGCTTATAAACTACACATCACAGTTTCTCAAGAAATATTTTGCCTCGATCAATAGGGAGCTAGTGGAGAATATTGGGCCTGGAGTCAGGAGACCTGAGTTTTCAAAACTAGCCTCAGACAATATCTGTGTGATCCTGTGCAAGTTGTGCAATCCCTGTTTGCCTCAGTTTCCTTAAATGTAAAATGGGGATGATAATAATAGTCTAAAGGGTTGTTATAAGGATCAAATGAGATATTTGTCAAGTGTTGAGTATAATGCCTGGCAAATGACAGGCGCTTAATATATGCTTTATTTCCTCTCCTTCCTTCCTTGCTTTGAAAAGAGCTGAAAGGAAGAACCTCACAACTCCCCATTTCAGTTGAAAGCCAGTGACCCAAAATGCTTTTTTTCTTGTACCGTTCCTTCCATTAGTGTCTAACAGGGACCATAGAGATCTTTTATGCCCAACCTCTTGTTTGACTTGTGAACAAACTGAGACTCAGAAATTAATTTGTCCCAAGTCACAAGCAGAGGCACTCCAGCCTCTATAAACACTCACCACCTGGCCCATTTTCCAGACCACCAACCTGAGTGAGCAACAAGAACTGAAAGCTCTCCTTATCTACTTCTATTTGCATATATTATTTTATCCTAGATTTCCATACTTTTTCTCCCACATTGCCCCTTATCCCCACCCAATTCCACCCCACCTCCCCCTGCCAGAGCAGATCACTTGTTGACTTGTCAATCTCATTTAAAAACAAACCAAAACACAGTGATCTGCCTTGGCTTCAAACCTTAGCAAGAGTTTGGGGCACAGTCTTCAAAAGATCAGGGGTGATTTAAGCACCTGGGCTACAAAATGGGAAATGGCAGTAGGACAGATGGACACGTTAGGGAATGATGACCTCATGTGTAGGTGTCAGCATGTGTAAGAGGACTGGCACCACTCTCCTTCCACAGAACCTACCATCATGCCTAGTGCTAGCTTATCAGTCTAATTTGAAACTATTATCGTCCATAGGGGGAAGGCTATGTCGGTCATGTTGGGTTTGGCTGTTGTCGGGTTTGGCTGTTTTCTCTAAAGCCACCATTGCCTATGGGATGCCCAGTGGGGAGATACTGTTCCAGTGTCAACAAATTACAGGTTAGTGGGCAAGAGGGCAGTGCTATTTCTCTTGAGAACTAGCATACGTAGTGTGAAGGGGGTAACAAAGGGTGGAATGGTATTTAATTTCCCTGTGTTTATCCAAGCCACAGTTCCAGGCAGGAAATTCGAAGGGGGAGTGGGAAGTATGAAAAATAATTGTTTTGAATGATACCCACCAAACATTCTGCTACATAGGATATGTGGGAAAACAGCAAAATGGTTGCATGACAAATTTTTAAAACCTCATGTGGAAAAAATTCCCTTTTGTGTGCAGCTGGATGCTCCTTCCTGGGCCACGTTGCTACAAACGGAACTAAAATATAATTTTTTGCTATGATGGCAACAGAAACTGAGGATGGACACTGTAGCTAAGGTATTCCGTAGTGGTTCATACACCAAGTACTACTATTTTATTAATTTAAAGAACATGTTTTACATAAAAACAAGCAACATCAAAAAAGCTGAGTTCAGAAATGAACATAATATATCACAGATGATTCCATTCCACATTAACCTACATTTGTTAGCATAAACTGAGGGATTAGAAAAAATTGGACCTCATTTCAGCTTTAATCATTGATACAAATCATTTGAAAGTTATTTCATTAGTCTCCTGAAAATTAAAGATTAACCTCTGTCATCTGATCCACCCAGCAACTGTTAAGTTCAGTATTTTCAAAGGAAACAGTTAATTTTGTCTTGCACAGAATTGAAACCATTCAGAGACTTGTTTGAATGCAGTGAGCTCCTTGCATACCTCTTTAGCATGCATGAGAAAAATACTACTTAATTTCACACTCAACTAATCCTTTAATAATTTTCTTTCAGTCAGGATGAAAAATGGTATTATTAATTTCCTAATAAAATAAAAAAAGTTACAGAGATGTTGCTAACCTTGGACCAGTTTTGATTTTTTTTTTTCTTTCTGAGAACACACCAAAGATCAGAGTAAATGGCAAGTGAAAAATTGTCCCTTGGGAACTATTCAAGACCTTTTTCTTACCATACTTTATTAGACTTGAATGAGCTGATACTATAGTGTCTTTATTATCACTAAAAAAAAAAGACTAGCTTCTTTTAATATCAACAGGGATGGTTTCTGGACAGATGTTACTTAAACACACAAACTATGTTCACAGCAAAATGAAACAATTTTATATTCAAGTAACATTAAGGATCTTAATTATATTGACACCCCCCCCCCCCCCAAAAAAAAGAAAGAAGTCCAGTAAAGTTACAGGTAAAATTTAATTTTAAAGACTGCTGTCCCCTCCCTCCAGGGGAGGATGAAATTCGATCCCTTGACTGCCTCAGTGGGACAAAATATTGCAGACTTCATGCTAAAAACACCTGCCATTTGGAAGCTCACTGAAAAATGGTCATGGTAGTTGCAATCCTGAAGTACAACCAAGGAAATTCAAAGAGGCAACCTAAGCCTCTACACTGAATTTCCTGTTTCCCACCAGTTTATGACCCTTAATGTTACTGGATGATAGGTTATGTTTGTACCATTTAAAAAAAAAAAAAGCCCCCGTTAAAAGCACCCCCAGCGTCTTTTTTTTTACCCTGACAAATTTGGTGAAACCATTCTGTATGTTCTCACGCAGAAACATAAGTTAACTAACATTTTAAAACATCTTTGCTGTGGCTAAGCGTTCAGCGTGCAGTATTTGAGCAAGTATTTTTAAAAATTAAAGATACTTCCTTCTAGGATTTCCATTCCACCTTAGCCAACTATCGTAGGAGTGCTTTTAATGAGTATTTTTGCCTAGCAGAATTAAATGGCTCCATGAAACTCTTATAGTTTAATGTGTAAATCCATACTCCACTATTAAATAAGCATATGTGTGACCCTCTATCACTGCATGCAAAGTGATGGCCTATTGGAGAGGATTCTTTCTAATTTATAAAGGGATTGGGCTGGGAATACCAAGGAAAGCCCTACCCTATGTATGATTTGCCTATTCAAAGTCCTTGCAAATCTTTGAATGGATAACAAAGTCAATCAAGCAGTTCCAAATCTTCCTTAAAGATGATTTACAAATTACAGAAAGAAATATATCACCCATAACCACAGGCCAACTGACCTGGGTGGTGATTTATTTATGGTTAAAAAAAAAACCCTATGCAAATTAATATCCACCCTCAAGCTAACATGTCTAATTTTCTTGGTGCCCTTCTACCACTGCATCTGTAAAGGGCCAAAATGAATTCTTTTCTTTTTTGCAGGGAGAGCTGGGTGGAGGGAGATGAGAAAGCAAGCCTTCCTTCACCCCCAGGTTGAGGCAGTACATGCCAAGTTTCAGCCGGGAGCACATTTTTTATGGTCAAATTAAAAACCTTTGAAAATAGGAGTTTGTAATGGAAATGCTGACAGACCCTTGACTAGAGCAGGGCTCGCGGGCACCACAATAATGCTAAGAAAGATCTCCCTCGCCACAATCTAAACTCAATACAGGGGATACAATTTTCTAATGTGGCCCATTGGCCAGCAAATAACAGTGATTTAATGTACTTGACCTGTGGTCATATGGTAGCACTGTGACCCTCAGAGCCCATTTTTCTTTTTCTTTTTCCTTTTTGTTCCCCTCCCTGACTGAAATATACCTCAAAGGGCAAAGGATTGCAATTTACTTTTCATTCATGGATATATTGCTTTCATTTCGACAGTGCTTGACAGGTTGGCTAACCACCATATGCTACTGTACTACCGGACTGGGCTGTGGTGGCGGGCCCCATTGAATACAAGACGCCAGGCTTTTTCAGTAGTTTATTCACAGGGTTCTTGTTGGTTATTTTAGTTAAATGCACCACATGGAAAGTAGATGAGGGCTACTGTATAAAGCAATAACATTTTTCAAAGACTTGAATCTCTCTTTTCCCTCTAACAGTCTGAAGCAAATCACATATTGGTTGATTGTTAACAAGTAAAACGGTTTCTGCTACAATGTGAAGAAAAGAAAATGGATGTGTTCATTAATATGAACAGTTCGCATTGACAAAGATGATTTACACAATGCATAATAAAGTAGCTTTCCCTTAACTAGTACACTACTCAACCGCAAAGCAGAATCTCAGAACTCCCTTGAAAATGTCATATTGTTATTCCTTTGCTCTAAAGGGATGACGGCTTCAGTCATCTATGTCACCGTCATAAATGATTATCAAGACTTGGGAAAAAAAAAGATCTGGAATCACTGGTAGAGTTAGAATTTCAATTTTAACTATAGACTCATACTTTCATAATGATAATACATTGGATTTTTCTGATTGGTGCAACAAAAAGGAAGATCAATTTGGTTATAGAAATTCCTTGCAGAAGAACAACACATAGCTATTTCAAATGGAAGATCATCTTGGGATTAATTTTCTGGAAACAAAATCGGCAAACAAAGGCTAAGATGTGAAGCAGTTTGCATACACCAATGTAATTGGCATGCTTTGTGCTTTTATGTTAACCCTCTGAGTACAGCTATGCTCTCTGACTTCCTGGACCTAAATAAATGCCAATCAAAATTGTATTCTGGGGGATTATTCAATATTTCTTCTCAATAAGCTAGGCACTTTTTCTTCCAGAGTTGATTAAGCATACATCACTCAGAATTGAGATATGCTGCTATCCCCAACACCATTATATATCTGGGATGTCCTGTATTTTGGGGATCTGTCTAGTAGCAATGTTTGGGTTTAGGCACCAAAGCTGCATACAATCTATGGAATGATCCACAGACTTTGTTGATGCAAAGGCTTGACTGAGTGGGGCACCTACTCTATACCAGATGCTGTTGAAATACATTTAGTGCCATCCCCCAAAATAGAATTTATAAACCAAATGATCCCTAGGAAGAAAGGAAAAACACATTTATTCTAGAGCAGACAGCTGTTTGGCCATATGATTCTTCCTATTCTTGTGTTAGGAGTCAAGGCCAATTAAATGACTATTTCCGAGATTTATAAAAGTGTTTTACTTCATTGGTTTAGAGAAGGCAATTCTTTCTCACCAGATCTGTGTCCCAACTACCAATTAGGTTATTGAATGAAAAGGTACTGCAGTTTCTAGCTTTAGAATTTTCTCATCCAAATCAAAGGTTTTAATCTACTCAGAACCACACCAACATGGATTCTTTGAGTTCTTTTAATTGAGCTCTGAAAATGCAAAGGGGAACCTTTTAATCTTCGGCAACAATTCACTTACTTTAGCTTGTGATCACATGTGCTGTGATCTCAGGCTCTTGAAAGAAAAACAAAACTCCCAATAAAGTGTACATTGCTGACATATATGTTAGGATGACACATACTAAAAAATTAAACTTAATAGTGGGAAAGTAAAATGCTTTGGGACACAGTGCCACCAAAATCACTGCAATTTAAATATAGGAATGTTAAAATATAGTCAATGGTGCACGAATGAAAGAGTTAAAGGTATACTTTGAAGATCATTTTCTATTGGAGGGGGGAAAAAAGACTGTAGAGAAGCCAAACACAAGATTCGGAGCAAAATTTCTGCTACTACACTATCTTTTAAAACCCTTAAGGGAAGAACATCAAAAAACACTGTGAAAAGCAATTAATGTACAAGTCAGTCAATGCAACTTTCCTAAAAGATATGATTCATTGCTTCCTTCTTTACAAGACATGGAGCTGAAGAGGACCTTAGGAGGTTATTTGGTTCAGCCTCCTGCCTCCAAGCAAACAAGGCTTCACTCTCCTTTGAACATTGCAAAGACTCAATCTCAATGGAAAGAACTAGGGAACTATGAAATCCCCTTTCTCAAAGATTATATATGCTACTGGAAATTCACTAGAAACACAGCATGAGAGAAAGATGCGTTTACTAAGAGGAGTGAATAGGAGTGAAAAACAGACCTTAGACAAGAATTGGCCTATTGCTGGGGGAAAAAAGAAAAGAATCTCTGTGAAAGTTGCTGCCAGATATGCCAGGAAGCCATAGCTGGCAATGGTTGTTATGTCCTCAGTAAGGCTCCTATCTAAACCTCCCTCAACCGCCGATGTGTTTTACCAGGGAGAGCCTAGGTAAGTAGTCTAAAGCAATGCATGTGGTTTAAATCGTATCACCAATATTTTTGGTTAAAAAAAGCACTTTTATTCTTTCTCCTTTTAAAGAAAATTCAGATTTATCTTTCAACTTTCTTTCTCCCCTTCAGCTAACCCTTACTACTGTCTTGCAAAGAAGGCAAGACTCTCCCTCCCTTTATCCTAGTTCCCCTATATATTGGTCTTATGGTATATATACACATCTCAGAGCAGGAGGAACCCAAAGTGATGAAGAACTGGATCATTTTCCATCTTTGTGCTGGAAATTCCAGTGCTCCAGAGAAACTGGCAAGGTTATTGCTTTTTTCTCCCAGTATTTTGAGTTTTCTTTTTTGTAGAAAAAAAAAATGTGATACTGATTAGATCCTCACACACTAAGATAAAGATGGGATATAATTATTCCCAAGAGTCTACATTGGCACTAGCAGCAGATGATGTGGAAGCAGCATTTACAGGGGCATCAGCACACCATCATAAGTAGACTTGTTGGGGGTGAGCACCACCTAGTTCCCCTGACATGAACCCAGTTCCCTCCATTCGAGGAGCCAGACCCCATTGGGACCGACATTGATTAGCTATCACGAATCCATTTACTTTTCTAAGATGATTGTTGATTCCTTATACCCACCCATGTTAGGAAGCTGCCATTATAACCCACAAAGAGGGAGGAGCAAGATTACATTCTGGATGTCTGGCTTAGTTACTCTCTGCTTCACCCTAACTATCCAGATTGGCAGCACTGAAACATGTGCGTATAAGTCCAAAAGGCCTGAATAATTCCCTAATGTGGACTCCCAATGTAATGTTAAAGAAATTGATGCACTCAGAGGGTTAACGTGTGCTATAATGACATACTGCAGATCCTAGCTTGGCTGATGAAAACATTCATTGTTTCTATCTTTAAAATGAAAAAAAAAAGTAATCACAAAATAGACTTAACCCTTTGAGGATCCTATTAGCAGCAAGTTGCCATCTCAACAAAGAACGTGTGTCATCTCATTCATCATAAGGAAATGGGTTCAAAATGACCATAAGCATACTTTCTTTTCTGTCATTCAAACATTTTAGTGCCAGAGAGATCAGATGAAACTTTCACACAAGTTTGGAGAATTTAAGAGTCTCAAAGGGTTAAGCGAGGGCTGTGATTTTTGTAAAAGGGTTTTTTTTTAGTGTATTTTTTTTTTTTATTAAAAGGGCGAGTTAGGTGAGCGAACAGTCTCCGATGAACTTGGTGAATAGTCTTCCGATTCAGAGTTGAGTTCAGGGGGAGCTTGCTGTGCCTTATACCGGCTCCTCACATCCTGGTTGCGTCTTCGTCGGAAAACCTGCCTCTCCTTATCAAGAGCGGTGGTCTGGCAGGGGCATAAAATGAGAAAGAATAAAATTAGGCTGGGCGAAAAATTCAAAATGAATGCAAACCATCCCCCTTCTGGAGTTGTGTGAGAGATATGGGAGAATATGCAGGCCTCGTGAACCTGTCCATTTTCATTCAGTCTGGTTGACAAAGCAGGTCATGCTGCTTCACAACTTATACAAACACAGATCCCCGGGACTGAAGAGGCAGCCGGGGCATCATCAAGTGTGTGCAGCATGGATGGATGCCATATGCTTAACTTCTGGGGGACATTAGTTCCATACAGTCTGAGATTCAGATTTCAACTCAGCTACATACAGATTAACCTCTGCCCCGCGTAGTCTAGCCTGAGAGTTACTGACAAACTCTAGCTGTAGGGCTGTCGGTGTGATGTGACCTAAGGTAAGCTGGTGTAGGGTGTGTTCATCAACATTCTAGCTGATCAAGATGAAAGGTGATGAAACCATCAGACATGGTGGCTGAGAGGGGCTCCTCCCCCAGCTCTCTCACTGCTGTGCCTCTAGTTCCATGATCTATTTTTTTTCTTCTTTTCTTTTCTCTTCTTTTCTATTTAGCTGTTTGAGAAGAACTAGTGTATCTGATTAGGATTGGTTCAATTTTAATGAGGCTAATTGTTGCTTTAAATAAAACCAAATTGAAGTGGGACCACCCCCACTGGTTCTACCTACAAATTTATATGATCGATTCCTTTCTGGAAGCCTCTGTCGAATTACACAGCTTTGAACATCCTGGCTCTCCCAGTCATCCTTCTCTTACTTGAATCTACTACACCAAGTTATAAGCTCATGTGCCTGATAATTGGCTCCAGCCCTGGAAGTGACTGTGACATCAGAATTGGAACCTTATGACTTCACAAGAGATTTAACAGGTGTGGGAAAGGGAGGCAGAGTCTCAAAAAGAAAGCTTAAACAGAGAGAGAAGAGCAAGTAAAAAGACCAAAGAAAAATATCAAATACACATAAAAGTTGAAAGTTTCCTCCCATGAAAGTCCTTTTAAAAAGAATGTAGCCTAGAGGTTATTCTGCTTTCAGGAGATTATTTTTCCTCTACTGGGATATATGCCACCATTTTTTCTCTTGCAAATTTACTGTTAACTTCTTCAAAGAACAGAGATAAATTTATAGCCAGACTAGTTCTGAGAACAAAGTGAGGACTAAATCCCTCATTCGACTGCAGAATAGCATTACAGCAATCTAAGATCTAAAATAGGGCAATCAAAACCCCCAAATGAAGTAATAAAGAGAGAAAGGGAGACAGTGTGTAGAATGAGTACAGTAAATGGATTAGTTAGGCTGAATTGCTTCTTTTTTCCGTATCTAGGCTCTGTATAACATTGTTAGGAATCAATGAGGAAGATAAACTTTAATAAGTCAGGTCTAGTTTCTAAATAACAGGGCCAGAGTATTAACACAGTGATGTTTACCTTTGATTCCTTTACTACATACTGTTCGACCCTCATATGTAATTCTCAATCTTATGCCTACTGATTTTATGATCATTTTTTGTTATCATAAGACCAAATTCCTCACTTTTATTTAAAACATGGTCAAGAAGAGCCCATGGCAAACTGAAAACCTAGTGGATGTGTATATACAAGTGTTCCCAAGAAATAGTCTATTTAGTCTGAATCACATAACGATCATTCTGCAGTTAATCCCAAAGTCAGACACTCTCCTCTTGGTAATTAAAATATTTCTACTTCAACCTTCTGGAGAAAGAAAAAAACTCTGCCATAAAATTGAATACTGACCTTTTGCTTTAAAACTGGATACAGAATGGAATTTAAAACATAAGTAGTTGGAAGTACCAAGTGGAAGAACTAAAATAGGCTAGGCAAACAATAAGAAAAAGGAGACACATTTGAGCTTTTAAAAAGATCTTTGAGGGCTTTTCTTATAGTAACTGTCATGACTACTTTTCTGACATCACTATTATATTTCCTGGCTTTGCTTTGTTAAATACTAAAAATCCTTGAATCACTTTCTGGACTTTCACCTTCCTATCAGTTTTATCTGACTTTCACCCACCTAATCACCCTGATACTATCTACCAGGATCTAGGACCCTGTAATTGTTTAGCAAGCAATTAGGCTTGTTTTACTGGCCCTGATAGGTTTAAAGTTGATTTTCTCTTTGGATTATTCTTGTTTCTTCCCTAATGTTCCCTTAACCCCTTTAGAAGATTTCTCTTTCCAGCTTCTTAAGAGTGATACTTAACCTTGGACCTAGATAATAGTCTCTTTACATTGAACGTTGTCCATTTATTCTATTCCCCCAAATTCCATCCTTTTAGCTTTTATGAGATTTATATTTCAGCTTCTAGGTTCCTTCCCTTCCTTTATTTTTTAGGATCAAGGTTGAAAGATGATCCTGTGAATCAGTTATCCTTGTAATTTTTGTTCTTGAGGGAAAAATATTATGATTCTATGTGAAGGAAAATAGAGTTTGATTACTGTATTTTTGGTATCAGTTATGCAGCTGCAAAATCCTCTAGGGATTATCTGATCTAATCTACTAATTTTAGAGACAAGGTAATGAGGCCTAAAGCCAGTGGCCAAATTCAAATAGAAATTGATCCCAGTGGCTTGAAAACCACAAATGAACATTATCTATATTGTATTGTATTTTTATTTATTTTGCTTGACATTTATTTCCCCATTACAATTTAATTGAGTTCTTCCATTCTGGGAATTATGCCAGAGTTTGGCATCTCTAGGTTAAGCTATTTACCCCAAGATCACACAGTACTAGGAAGCAACAGAAGGAAGAGTTTGTCTTTCCTTATATTACCAGTTCTGTCAACATCTCCTACATCTCTCCTCTTCTCATCATTCATACTGCCACCAACTTATCTGATCATGACCAGAATGCTGTAATGATTTTGTTTGGTTTTCTCACAACCATCTCCTTTTTTCAATCTATTCTCCACAAAGCAGCCAGAATAATTTTCTTAAAGTATACAAGTTTAACTCGTAGGTCACTTTCCTGCTCTACAACACTTTGGTGGCTTGCCACTATCTATTCCCAGACACAATACAAACTCCTTTGGCTGCCATTGAAATCCCTCTACAATGTGGCTTCAGATTTACTTTATGACTCTTCATGATATCTATGTTTCAGTCAAAGGGAACTATTATCTCTTTTCTTCATCTTTTTTTAAACCCTTACCTTCCATTTAAAAA
The DNA here is from genome assembly GCF_016433145.1 of Gracilinanus agilis. Taxonomy (NCBI): domain Eukaryota; kingdom Metazoa; phylum Chordata; class Mammalia; order Didelphimorphia; family Didelphidae; genus Gracilinanus; species Gracilinanus agilis. Next base: position 130,221,592 of record NC_058132.1, on the reverse strand, counting down.
TTAATACTGTGTATTGGTTCCAAGGCAGAAGAGTGGTAAGGGCTAGGCAATGGGAATTAAATGGCTTGCCCAGGGTCACACAGCTAGGAAGTCTCTGAGGCCAGATTTAGACGCAGGACCAGGTCCTGTCTCCTGGTCTGGCTCTCAATCCACTGAGCCAACTAGCTGCCCTCTCTTACTTTTTCTTCTAACTCAACCTGCCTTCTGTGGATGTTCATAAACTGCTTCTCATACGCCAAATGTACTCTCTCCTTATCTTAACCTCTCAGAACTCTTATTTTCCTTGAAGGCTCAAATCAAATGTCACCTATATCATGAAGTTTGCCTTAATCCTCCAGATGTCCAGAAGTTGTCTCTCCCTTTAAACTGTGTATTTCTTTGTGAATTTCCTTCTTTTTGCCCCCAGAGCTTAGTATAATGCCCGGCACACAGTAGGTATTTAAAATTTATTGACTCTCTCCCTCTTCATTTTTCCTTGTATTCTACTTAATTGTGTACATGCTATATGCTTTTCCCTTCTCTGCCTAAATAACCCCTCCTTCAGTAGAATAAAGCTCCTCAAGGGTGGGGACAATTTCTTTGTGCCTTTTGTTTACTCAGTCTAACTACCTCAGTGCCTCACACATTGGTACTTAATAAATGTTTGTAGTTAGTCATTTTTTATTTCTCCCTCTGCCACCATTCCATTTCTATCAATTCTTTCTCTGTGATGTCTCTTGCAAGCATTTCTTTTCTGTTGTATGAGACTAGTGTAGGTCTTTATCACCTCATACTTGGATCAACATATTTCTCTTAATTTCCTTTCTTCATCTCTCTATCTCCATCCATCCTTCACATTGTTTCCTGATTATTATCCCTAAAATACCATTTCATACTAATCTTTTTAAAAGCACACATTTGACCTCCTTAATTCCCCTTTCAATAAACCCCTAGTGGCTCCCTATTATCTACAGGATGAAAATAATATGCTCCATATAGCCCTTAAAGCCCTTCATAATTTGTCTATGTGCTACTTTTCCAGTTTTCTTACACCTTTTTCCTCCAGATACTCTTAAATCTGGAGATATTGGTCTCCTTTCCTTGAAATAGACCCACCACCTCCTGATTATTTTCATTGGCTGTCTCAGACATTTAGAACCCTTTCATTCCTCTTCTCTACTTCCTATCTTCCCCAGTTTTCTTCAAGTTTCAGCTAAAATTTCATCTCCCGTGTGGAATATTTCCCAGTCCTCCTTAATCTTAGTGCCTTCCCTCTCATGCTTTCCCCTATTTATTTTGAATATATCTTATTTGTACGTAGAGCTCTTGAGAGTAAAGACTTTTTCCCACTTTGTTTTTTTTGCTTTAATTTGTGTCTCTAGATAGATAGTACCTGCCTGGCACATTCTAAACAGGCCCTTAATAAATTCTAGTTGACATGTACAACCTATATATCCCATTACCTGCCCTCTTGGAGAAGGGGAGGAGGGAAGGGAGGGAGAGAACACAGATTACAATTGTCAGAAAAGGATTATTCAAAATTATATTGACATAAACTGGAAAGGAGTAAAATTAAATTAAAAAATAAATTCTAGTTGATTGATTAATTTCATCAGGTCATTCTCTTGCTCAAAGTTTGCTAATGGCTCACCATTATTTATAGGATAAAGTCCAAACTCTAAAGCATTTAGTCCTCTACACTATTTGACCAAAACCTAATTTTCCCAGTCTTATCTTATGAACTTGAATCTTCTACTCAGAGCAGATTGTGATACTTGGGAGTCCTCTGAATATGTCTCGCTCAGTACTATCCCTACGTTCTTCTTCATGTCTTTCCCCTCATTTCCAGTGACTACCAAATTACAGCCCAAACTCTCTAGCCTGAGGATTCAATTCTTGTACAGAATTGGGTTCTGGTTCACCTCATCTCAGAAGTTCTAAACCCTTTTGTGTGCCATGGACCTATTTAGCAATCTAGTGAAGCCTATGGACCGTTTCTCAGAATAACATTTTATAAAATAAAATATATAAGATTATGAAGGAAACCAGTAATACTGAAACATGGTTATCGGAACATGTTAAAAAAAAGTTTTACAGAGCTCAGGTTAAGAACCCTTGTTGTAACCAAACCAAACCAATTATCCTCTGTATATGCCCATATCTCTTTCTGTTTCTTGTCTCCGCATGTCATCCGTCAACATTATAACTATCTATTTCCCCCAAAGAATCATATATAAGCTCCTTGAAGGCAAACAGTTTTGCTTGTATCCCCAAGGTGTAGCATACAGGGGGTAGGATGGAGACCAAGCCTGATAGCATTGATACAGGGAACTCTAGATAAGGAGACCCCCTCAACCAATGCAGGTTGGTACCTTCTTCAAAACTTCCAGTGCTAAGGAGTCTCGTAGTGGTTAAGCAACTTGCCTAGGGTCACTGGACATAGGGTTCTCGTGAGAGGCCAGAACTGCACCCAGGTTTTCCTGCCTCTGCAGCCAGTCTCTATCCATTATATAAAGAATCTCTCAGTATTATTTCTTTAAAACAAACAAACAAACAAACAAACAAAAACAAAAACCAACCTTTTACCTTCTGTTATAGCATCAATTCTAAGACAGAAGAGCAGTGAGGACTAGGCAATTGGGGTTAAGTGATTTGTCCAGGGTGACTCAGTTAGGATGTGCCTAAGACAAGACTTTGAACCCAGGTCTTACAACTCTAGGTCTGGCACTCTATCCTTGTTCTACCTAGCAGGCTCTCAATATTACTTCTAATTCTACTAAGTTTAAATAATACCTTTGTTGAACTGAATGTAAGACCTAGCTCAAATGCTTTTTTGCCCTCTGAATTAACTCTCCTTCTGATCTCATATCACATAAAGGTCGACAAAGGAATAAGTTTATACACAGGATATACACAGGAATAAGCATTTATACAGGCACATATGTCAGATGCTGTACTAAGCACTTTATAAATATTATATCACATGAGAACTACAACAATACTATGAAGGAGGTACTGTGATTATCCCCATTCCACAGTTGGGGAAATGAAGGCAAAGAGATGTTAAGTGACTTGGCCAGGGTCACACAGATAATAAGTGAAATCAGATTTGAAAGAAGACCTTCCAGACTTCAGGTTCAGTCCTCTTTTCACTGCTCCATCTAGCTGTCTCTAGACTTTTATCATGGTCTAATTTGTACTCTATTAATCTATGTGCACATCTCATCATATTTACACTAGGTTGTAAGGTCTTCAGTGGTAGGAATTATATTGTAGATACCTTAGTGCCTCTCTCATACTAGGTTATTCATGAACATGTATTGAAATGTTGAGTCCTATCCCATTCAGCAGGAAGTCATAGGTGCATCAGTACACAGTAAGTGCTTAATAACCATCTGAATAAGTGAGAGCCCGAGTTTCAGGTGTCACATTCAGTCTTGTGTGTTCCTTTAAGACTTGACTATTGGTCCAAAGCACTATCATAAATACAGAATTGGGCTATCTTGGTTCACTCTCTGGGTCCAAGAACTTGATTACACATTTAAGGTTTCATCTATTTATATTCATTCTCTTTTACAGTTGAATAGGCATTTCAGGGGCACTTCAGAATGCAGAAAATAAGAGGAAATGAAGAAAATAGCCATACATGCCCTAGCAAAATGAATCCTTAAAAGTACTCTAAGGCCAGATATTTAACTAAACTCAGTTTGAAGGCATTTTCTTAGAAATCCATTGAGCTGGGAGCACACTGAGCATCTGCATTGCAGCCAGTTGTAGAGGCAACATCATTTAAATTCTGGATCTCCCATATAAAAAATATATAAGGCACGTATATTTATATTTCTCTCTCTCTTTACCTTCTTATCTTCTTTCGCCTCCATTTATCTGATTTGGTCAATGCAGAACTGGAGTGGAGAGAGAGAGAGACTCCCTCTGTTTGTATATTTCAGAATTGGTATAAGCTTGATATTTAATTAAGATTTTATATTGCTAAATAAATTTCTATTTTCTACTTTTCTAGTGAAATTGAGTAATTGATGGATACTTGAGGTCTAGCTCTAGCCTTTGACAAGTAGTTGAATGGAAAGCCTATATATATATATTTATCCATATATATATATGCTGAATGGACAATATATTGAATCTAAAATCAAACAGGAGAAGGAGGTGGGAAGTGACTTAGTGCTTTGATCAAATCATAAGATCATGGAACTGGAAAACACTTTAGAAGTCTTCTTGTCCTCTTATTTTACATATGAAAAACAGGCACTTAAATGCATAGCAAAGAGCTCAGGGTAGAAGGCAATTGAAGTATGATTTAAATTTAGGACATCTGATTCCTAATTTAGTACACCTTATTGCAAAGTATGTTACTTCTGTGAGAATAATAAATCACCACTTGTCCCTGAAACAAAATTATGTTTTTTAATTTTAACTTTTAAGAACCCTTAACTTTCATCTTAGAATCAATACTATGTATTGGTCCCAAGGCAAAAGAGCAGTAAGGGCTACATAATTAATTGGGATTAAGTGACTTGCCCAGGGTCACAGAGCTAGGAAGTGTCTGAGGTCACATTTGAACCCAGGACCTCCTGAGGTCTCTAGTCCTGGGTTTCTTTCCACTGAGCCACCTAGTTGCCCCTAAAATGACAATTTTTTTTTAATAGCAACATTCTTCAGGTAATGCTATGTGGTAGTGAGTCATAGAATATCACAATCTCTGAGGAATTAAAACCAAGGGTTACTCAGAGGGCAATGTAGAGATACAGAGTAGGCATGACTAGGTCAACACAAATAATAAATAATGAATTGTACATGCAAAGTCGCCCAAAGGACCATGATATGGGAGATTTATGACCAGAGAAAGACGTAGGATGCTTCTGTAAAAATATCAAGACTGGGAGCTAACTGATGGACAGTCAGTTTGCTACATTATTTACCACAGGATATCAAGAAATCCAAAAGGCACCCAGTAAACTGGATGGATGCCTGGGGATTTATGGGAGAACATGGACAAGAAAGAGTCAGACAGGATGAGAAAGCAGGCATGGATCTCAATTTGTACCATTGTAGATGTGACTCATATCAATGAGATTGTGGCTCTATTGAAGTATTTACTTGGTTGAAAGGTTTATTGGTGTATAAGGACCAAATGAATGGGTTATGCAATAGATTTATCATCTATTTCTTTAGTAAGTTATGGCATCATTAATAATTCACAAGAGGACCTTAAATCTCAAAGTATTTTTTTTATAAGGCTTCGGAAAGTATGAATTTTGAACTTGTGTGTTCACATTTCAGTGCTAATTCTCAACTAAAGGAAAGTAAATATGAAAAACTCTTAGGAGTCAGAGTTTACTAGTCTTAGCTAAATGAAAACTTTAATTTTGCCATTTTAAAACAAATCTATAAAGGCTATGTGATTCTCTAGGATATAGCCTTAATAATAGGTCAGAAAAACCCATTAAGCAGACTAGATATTTATTTTAAAGAATTATGGAGAATAACTTACTTAGATATGGCTGTCCCACATAAAATAAATATCACATAAAACTGCTCCAACACAAGAAATGAATATGTGACTGTCTAGGGGAAAATAAAGCTAGTATGAAAACTGAGGAGTAACAATATATAAAGGCAGTTATTTTAGCAGCTTGGGTAGATTCATCAACACTACTTGGATTTCTTAGAGAAATGAAGACGTATTTTGGAAATAATTCAAAAGGCAATTTTTCCATGACACTGATTATATCACCAGTAGATTTGTCATAACAATGGATTATCATAATGTAATTGGCTGATGACCTATATTGTTACAATGAAATTTATACCGATTCATGGGTTATAAAAAAAGTCTTACATTTTATGACACATGACATTTTAAAGACCATATTTGCATATACAGGATGTAGATTTTGAGATGGAAGGAACCATCTCTTCTGATTCCCTCATTTTACAGATGAAGGCACTAAAGTATCATCAATAATAATCAACTTGTCAAGGTCACACAACACATAATCTCATACATCCTCAAAATAACCTTGTGATGAAGGTAGGGCAAGTCTATATTATTATTTAAATATCACAGATTAGAAAATTGAGGTCCAGAGATATTGAGGGACTTTCTCCAGGTCATATGGCTAGTTAATTAAAGTGAAAGTTAACTCTTAGATTTATCCTTCTCCCCTTCATTGCTCTATTAATAAATTATGCTATTTTCTGTTGAAATCCTCTCAATTCTTTAAGACCCCTCTCATATACTTCCTCCAGGGAGATTCTTCCTTTTTCACCTCTGCCTCAAAAAAGCTGTTACTAATTCCTCCTGTTTGTGACCTTTTAAAACCCTTTTTGCTTATCTTATGACTTGGGGGGGTACAGGAGAAGAGAACCTAGCAAGAATAATGAATCCCTAAAGCAGTAGAGTTACTTGAATTTGCACTGCACATGTCCATTGACTTGTGACCATATTTTCCATAATTCCAAATAGTGGGAATTCTAATACATACAACTGCTTTGTGAGAGCCATTATTTTTACTAATTAGGCCCTAGCTTAATCCAATCTCATTTTAATTTGTATTATACTTATTTATGTGATTCATCCGCACTCCTCTACCCCTTTGGTAGGTTGTAAACTACTTGCGGTCAGAAGGCAATATTAGCTCTGTGATTCTCCCAGAACTTAGCATAACATATCAAGTTTTAAAGATTTATGACTTTGCTAGATTGGAGATGCAAATCACAACCTCTGGGGCCTTAGGACACAAGCTATGTATGACAGAAAAATTCATCACCCTACAGACAACAAAATGATGAGCTTCTTCAAATTTAGCTAATTTTGTCCCTGGATAACAACATGTTATCCAAGGGCAGCGAGTTAGCACAATGGATAGAGTACTATGCCTGGAGTCAGGGTGACTCATCTTCCAAAGTTCAAATCTAGCCTCAGATACTTACTAGATGTATGACCTTGGGAAAGTCACTTAAAATGGTTTGCCTCAGTTTTCTCATCTGTAAAATGAGCTGAAGAAGGAAATGGCAATCCATACCAATATCTTTCCAAAGAAAACCCCAAATGGGGTCACAGTCAGACATGACTGAAAAACAACTAGACAACAACAATAGAATAATAATGTGTAGTCTGTTCTTGAGCTCAGCCTTTGAGCCCTTTCTAGAGGGGCAGATGTTTTTAGAGCTTGCACTTCTATGATAGTGTTTGAAAAACCTAAGGTCACCTCTGTACTGTGATGAGGCACTGGAGGACTTTATTGGGCATGTTCTAATGAATGTTTGCTTAATGAATGGGTGAGTTATTTCTTGGTAATTGACATTTACCTTCTTTTGAGTTTATAAGACTTGGAATTCTACACTAACTACTCTGGTATCTTTCAGCATTTGCTTCTGGCATCATATTTGGAAAACTTATTCTTATACTTGATATACTTATATATGCTACATTAATGTACCGAGTATATACCTTTATGCCTATAAAGATATATAAAGGTATAGAGGAGAAAGAGGCAGCCAGAATGTGGGACTTGAAGTAAAGAAGACCTGAGTTTAAAAATCTTATTTCTGACATGTACTATGTGACCTTAGGCAAGTCACTGAATGTCTCCATGCTACCAGGCAATTCTTTAAAAGTCTAATTTTAAAGAGAAATTGGCTCTCTCTAGGCTAATTACCCCCTTCTGCCCAAGTAAGGAAAATACTTGGGCATCAGTAAAATGGAAGATAGGGTATGTTTTAGTTATGGTTTTTGGGAACTGACTTAGCAAACATTTCCCAACCATCTATCATTTTAAACTTGATTTCTTCAAAGAACAAGAGAAACTTGACTGAATCGGGAGAAAAATACTATTCTTTACTCTGCCACTAATTGGCTTTGCAGCCTTGGCAAGGCATTTCAACCTTTTGGGGCCTCAATTTTCTCCTCTACAAAATGATGAGATCAGATCAAAATATCTCCTAGATCTCCTACTGCTAGAAAATTATAATTAGTATTAATATCATCATATATCTACTCTGTTCCTTGATAATATTTTCTTTTAGCAAAAATCGTAATTCTCAGCCTTCAGGCCACAAGCAATTCTGCTCCAGGACACGTGCAAGATTTGCAACGGGGAAAGCCTCTTTTTAGTTATGAGGTAATGTTTTCTGTCATGTTAGTAATTTTGGATTTAAGTAACTGCATTTTTCAGAAGCAAATAGTGAGTTTTTTCTTTTTTCTTTTTTTTTGTTTCCTTCTAATTTATTGCTAGCCATCAAAAAAATCTTCATTTCATTAATAAAAGAACATTATTGTGCATTTTGCCTTTTAGCCCATCCATTATTCATACCACCTAGGAGCCTGAGCTGTAGATGCAGATGTTCATGCATTAATCTAAGAAAGCCTTCCCTTCACTCCCAGTCTCTCTCTTCCTCACTCTGTAGGGACAGAGCTACAATTTACTTGCCATTTTGGTTTGCTTGCTGGCAAAATTAAATTGACAAATCTATCCAGATTTCTGCCCTCTTCACTTTCTACTTGGTTTGCTATAATACTTAAAATTGTGAGTGTTTAAGGAGAACACCCAATTCCTAGCTTCCCTCTCTTACTCCACCCCCAACACAATGGGATCTTGCCAGGCATGACAATGTATATCCATGTAAAGATGATCATTAATGTGAGAAGCAGGGAGGTTCTACAGAATGGAACTGAGAAATCTACTAACCTGGTTTCAAGACACAAAATTATTAGTTCATTGACTCCTTTCATAGCTTCAGGAGTGGAAAGACTGTACAAGAAGCTCTTTTGGGGTTATGGCTTTATCTTGCTTCTCAATATGTTTCCAAAACTGTTTTTTTTAGCTAGAGTTGTCCTTTACTCAGAAGGATGAAAATGGGCCAAAATATGTGATCATTTTGTAATATACATAAATTGGATGCTGAAAATGGCAGTCATTGATTTTCATTAGTGACATTTGGCAGGTTCTGAACCCATCTTCAGAAGAGAAAGGTCATGTGCTTGTTTTATCACAGAGCATCAGCTGTTCTAGAAGTATATTAAAAAAAAATTGTGGGGCAGCTGGGTAGCTCAGTGGATAGAGAGCCAAGGCTGGAGACATAAAGTTCCAGGTTCAAATCTGGCCTCAGACACTTCCCAGCTGTGTGAACCTAGGCAAGTCACTTAATCCCCATTACCTAGCCTTTACCACTCTTTTGCCTTGGAACTAATACACAGTATTGATTCCAAGAAGGAAGATAAAAGTAAAAAAAAAAAAAACCCAAACTTAAATTGGAAACTCTATTTCTACCTCATCATTCATGATAAAAAGACAAAAAGAACCTTGTGTATCTGGCTTTAAAAAACAACAACTCATAATTTGAATTTAAAGGACTTAACGTCCATTGCAACAGAATCATACATTTTATAAAGGCAAGTAAGCCAAAGGTTCTTTGGTTTAGTGATTTCTACGATTTGACAACTTAGCAAATTTGATTTACTCACAACTACTGAGGAATTCCCCTCCATCCAAGGTGGCATAATAATACAAATATAGGTTTTCAGAGTCAGAGGATCGGGGAAGAGCTGCTTTACTCCCTGTATGACTTGTATAAGCAAGCCATTTCACTTTTCTAGTCTTGTTTCCACTCTCTAAAATGTGGTTGTTTGGAATAGATGACCTCAGAAGTTTCTTCCAGCTATCCATTTAATAATAATCCTAGCTAGCATTTATATAGTATTTTAAGGTTTGCAAAGCACATTTCACTAGGGGACTCCACAATGCTCAGAACACTGGACCAGTTCTGACCTCAGACACTTGACTAGCTGTGTTAACCCTGGGCAAGTCATTTAACCTCGACTTATCTCAATTTTTCTCATTTGTAAAATGGGGATAATAATAGCATCTATCTCATAGGGTTGTTGCAAGGATCAAATGAGGTCATTGTAAAGTGCTGAGCACACTGCCTGGCACGTAGCAGGCATTATATGTTATCTCATTTGATACAGCTCATAAACGTTTATTCCATTATTGTTTCTACAGATGAAACCTCCAGAGCTGAGAGATTCTGTGACTTGCCCAGCTGATGTGGGAAATGTCTGAAGCAGAATTTGCACTCAGGTTTTTTTGACTGTCAGCCCAATACTTTATGTACTGTATAACATGGAAGGCAAGATACTTCTTTCTCCACAAATGTCCTTGGATGTGTGTGTGTGTGTGTGTGTGTGTGTGTGTGTGTGTGTGTGTGTGTGTGTTTACAACCCTTACCTTCTGCTTAGTATCAATTCTAAGACAAAAGAGCAGCAAGGGCTAGGCAATTGGGGTTAAGTAATGACCAGGGACACACAGCTAGGAAATGTCTGAGGTGAAATTTGAATTCAGATTTTCCCAGCTCCAGACCTGCTATCCACTGTACTACAAAGTCCCTGGAAGAGTTTTTTTTTTTTTTTTAAAACCCTTACTTTCTGTTTTAGAATCAATTTGTATTGATTCCAAGGCAGAATAGTGGTAAGGGCTAGGCAATGAGGGTTAAGTGACTTGCCCAGGGTCACACGGTTAGGAAGTGTCTGAGGCCAGATTTGAACTCTCCACTGTGCCATCTAGTTGCTTGCTGAAAGAGTTTTAACACAGCATTTTAGAAGTGGGCCTTTTGAACAATAGTATATTTCCCTAGTACAGGTTTTAATTCATTTATTTGATTGAGAGTTGGATACTATAAATTCTTAATAAAACTATAATTGAAAAGATCATACAAGGAGGGCAGCGGGGTGGCACAGCAGATAGAGCACTGGGCCTGAGGTCAGGAGGACCTGAGTTGAAATCTGACTTCAAACACTTACTAGCTGTGGGATTCTGGGTAAGTCACTTAACCCTGTTTGCCTAGCTATTAATAAACAGTAAAAAAATATTTAAAAATAAAGATAATATAACCTAGTGGAATCCCTTGTCAACTCCAGGAGTAGGGCAAGAAGAGGGGAAGGATACGACCTGAATCATGTAAATTTGGAAAACGTGTAAATTTGTTATTGTAATAAAATAAAGATAAAAATTCTAAAAATAAAGATAAAACATTATAAATCACCTGGGGGAATATGATGCTTTACTTTCAATGCCTGATTCTATGATTTGGGGAGAGAGAGCTTTTATAATAAACTATATAAATGATAAGGAGTTTTATTCTAAAATTTCAAAACAGTCATTTCCCTTGTACAATTTTAACGTGTGCGAAATATCATGTGGTAACAACTGGACTGTAGAGCTAACCTACCTCATTCCCAAGAGCAAATTCAAGAATTATAACTGTTTTACATACAACATGATGTTTTTTTGAATGCCTTACTAAGTTGAAAACATATTTTACATATATTAATTCCTTGGAGCTATATAATAATCCTATGTAGTAAGTATTAAAGGCATTGATATCCATCCTATATTACAACTAAGAAATTTATAGCCAGGAAATATGTAAGGTGAGACTTGAACACAAGACTTCTGATTCCAATTCCGATACTCTACTATACCATGCTGTCCTTCATTAAACATTTATTAAGCTCCTATTCTTTAAAGAGTCCTGAGCTAATCCTTTGTTCAGTCATGTCTGACTCTTCATGACTCCGTTTGGAGTTTTCTTGGCATGGATACTGAATGGCTTGCCATTTCCTTCTCTAACTCATTTGAGGCAAACAGGGGTAAGGAATTTGCCCCAGTCACACAGTAAGTGTCTGAGGCTGGATTTGAACTCAGGAAGATGAGTCTTCTGATTCCAAAGCCAATGCTCTACTACTGTACCACCTCGCTGTCTCAAGCTAGCCTCAGGGGTCAGTATAAAATGAAACATGATCCTGATCCTAGTGTGTCGTATCTAGTGTGATAAGGCACACATTATAAGCTCATAAGAGAAGTACCGTGTGCTACATGTGCCAACACTGAATGAGTAAAAATCTACTCAGGGAGGAGAAATCAGGGAAGAGTTGGTATGTGAGCTGTATGGGGAGGGAGATTGTGTTTGAGGAGGCTGGGATTGAGGGGGGCTTCCAGGCATTGAGAATGACATTCACTAAATCTCTGGGATGGACAAGAGCAGAATGAGTATGAAAGGTAGAACATATGGTCAGGAGTTCTATGAAATAACACCGGAAAGGAAGGCCTTGAATACCAGGCAAAGGAGTTGGGGTCTTTATTTGGTAGGCAACAGGGAGCCATTGAAGGAATACGAATGAAGGAATGGACAATGAAATGCTTTATCAATAGTATGCATAAATTAGAAGGGGAAGATGAATTAGGAAGCTCCCTAGTGAGTTGTAAGGAGTATCTGGGCTACAGTGGTGATAATGGCACTAAAAAGGTGGCAATGAATGTGAGAGCTGATATAGATAAAATCCATAGGACTGGCAACTGATTGCATTTGAGAGGTAAGGGAGGAGACAAAGCCCTGAAGGGTTAAATATCAGAACTGAGCAAATTTTGGTTCCTCAGACACAAATGGGAAAGTTAGAATGAAGTTAGGCTTTGGTTTTGTATTTTGAATTTTTTTTTTTGAGAAATATGAGTTTGGTTCTGGACATTATGAGTTAGAGTTACTGATAGAATATCCAGAGAAATCTAATAGTGAGTTAGTTGTGGCAGGGTGGATCTGGAGTGTAGAGAAAGGGGTCAAGGCTAAAGACAGAGATTTGGGAGGTAGCCCAGTAAAGCTGAAATTGTGGGAGAGGGTAAGATTGCAAGGAAGAGAGTTTAGATTAAAAAGGCATACAGCTGAGTATAGAATCTTGGGGGTCACCAGCCTTAAGAGGTGAGGAATGGGAAGAAGAGTCAATGAAGAAGACAAAGAAGGAGTGGTTAGAGAGCGAGAGGCATCAGGATAAAGTAGAAGGAAGGAGCAGTCAACCATGTCAAAAGATTCAGTAAAGTTAAGGAGACTAAGGACTGGGAAAAGGTCACTGATTTTGTATTAAAGAGGTCATTGGTGACCTTTAGGAGAGCAATTTCATTAGATTAACAGAGGCATAAATCATATTGCAGAGGCTTTCAGTTTGAATGGGTAGTGAAGAAGTAAGAATGAATGGATATAGATTTTTTTAAAAAATGTGTTGGTGAAAAGGAGAGAGATGAAAATGTCATTCCCTATCTGACCATAACCACCTTGCCATATGCCTTAACCCCTCTAAACCTATTCTTTATCTTTATCTAGACCTCTAATCCCTACCCCTCAAGTTTACTTCTTCCCTCTCTTCTCAATCCAATCTCAACCCAATAACCAACTATTTCAACCATACTGTCCTCTGCTCTCAAATCCCTTATCCCTTGTCCTTCCATCACTTATCTCTTGCCAAATCTTAGCTCTGTCTTGCTTCTACCATTCTTTGCATTCATTCACCAGTTGCTGAATGCAGGTGGAATTAAGTCTCACAATCATACTGAATAGGAACAAATTGGTGTTATTTAGACTTAGTTGGATTCTCATTACATCAAGGCAGTCCTTTTGTTTCTCTCTAATTGATTGCCCATATTGTTCTCCATAAGAGCTCTTCCAAACTCTTTTATCCCTCTTCACTCCTCCCTCAATCTCAACCCACTCTTTAGTTGGGCACTTTGCCTTTTTTTTTTTTTTTAAGCCCTTAACCTTCTGCCAAGGCAGAAGGTTAAGGGCTTAAAAAAAAATATTGACTCCAAGGCAGAAGAGTAGTAAGGGCTAGGCAATGGGGGTTAGGTGACTTGCCCAGGGTCACACAGCTGGGAAGTGTCTGAGGCCAGCTTTGAACCTAGGACTTCCTGTCTCTAAGGCTGACTCTCAATCCACTGAGCCACACAGCTGCCCCCACTTTGCCCTTCTTTTGCTGAAGAAAAGATTTCCCTTTCTCTCCAGACCTCTCCCCTTTTCTCTCTAAAATCAAGTGACACCAAGTCCCACTCTCTCTTCCTTTCCCCTAGGCTCTGATAAAGGGGTAGTGATTCTCCTTGCCAAGGCCAACCTTCTCACATTTTGATTCTACTTGCATCCCTAATCACTGCTTTGTCAAAGTTTTAACTCCTCTATCTACTGTTTCCTTCATTACCATCTTCAAATATACCCAAGTCTTTCCCATCCTTAAAAAAAAACTTTTTAAAATCATACCATCTTCTCAGGCTATCATCCCACATTTCCCCCCTTTTCTTGGGCAAACTCCTTGGAAAAAGTTGTCTATACTCAGTTTCTACTTCCTCTTCTCTCATTTTTTTAACCCTGTCCAATACAGCTTCTGACCTCAGCACTCAACTAAAACTGCTCCAAATTTACCAGTCATCTTTTCATTATCGAATTCGATGGTCTTTTCCCCAGTCCTCTTCATTCCAGACCTACCTAATGCATTTGACTCCATTCTTTGGATTTTTACAACACTGTTCTAATTTGTCTCCTACTTGTCTGACTACTTCTTCAGTCTCTTATTGACTCAACATTTATATCATGCCCTTTAAGTGTGGGCATTGTCCTTAACCTTCTACTCTTAGTAACCTTTTCTACATACTGGATCTTGGTATCCTCATTGATATCCATGGGTTTATTTATCATATCTATGCAGATGACTCCCAGATTTATATATCTAGACCAGTCTTTGCCCTGACTTTCAGTTTCACAGGAATAATTATATATTGGACATTGCAACCCGGATATTCTCAGGTATCTCAAACTCAATGTGTCTAAAATAGAATTTTTTAGTATCTTTCTCTTCTATCTTTTCTTGTATTGAATGCATTACCATCTCTTGGGTTTGTATCCTTAGTATTATCCTGGACTCCTCACTCTCTTGAAACTCATATGTACAATTGTCAAATCCTTTGGTTCCTACCTTCAGAATATTCCACCAGTCAATCTGTTCTCTTCATTTACACAGCTAACATCTTAGTCCAGGCGGTTATTGCCTCTCACCCAGATTACTGAAACAGCCTTCTAATTAGTTTTCTTGCTTAAATTCTCCCCCACTCCTGTCCACACTCCACACTGTTGCTAATTTTCCATAAACACATATCTGACCCTGTGACTCCCTTACTCAACCAAGTCTAGTGGCTTTCTATTGCCTCTGGGATAAAACCAAACCAAGCCTTCCATAGTTAAAGCCCTCTATTCTATCTACTCTAACCACCTCCCACTCCTCACCATGTCACATGCCTAGATTTCACCTCCTCCTTACCTCTAGCTCATAGAGTCTCTTTCTTCCTTTAAGATGTAGAACAAGTACCATTTTCTACAGGAAGCCTTTCCTGATATCCTCAACTTCTAGGGTCCTCCATATTTATTATGTTTAACTACTTTGCATATATTTCTATTGATTTGCTTTATAGTAATGCTATTGATTCTTATATCCTTATGAGCAGGGATTGTTTCACTTTTTGACTTGTGCTTTCCACCTAGTAGATACTTTAATAAATAGTTGTTGACTGACTAGTAGTTTAAAGGAATTAAATAGACTGAAGGAAGGTTTCCTCATAATGAAACATTTGCTGACAGATGAGGGCAGCAATTCTTGAGAGAAGGAAAGATTGATGGAGTTAGATTGTGGGTGGAAGACGTGTAAGGGGATAAAGTTTAGCTTTGGCAAGGAGTAAGAACACCCCTTCCACTGAGGTGGGAAGGAAGGAAGGAAAAAAGGGTAAAAACATTGGGAAGTTTTTGATTTGGGGAGCTGAGTAGAAAGGTCTTGATCTCAGTAAAGGAGGATATAAAGTCACTTGCTGTCAATGCCTAGGGAGTAGAGGGTGGAGGGCTTGGAACTATGGGTGTGAAGAATGAGATAGGGCAGCCACATAGAGTAAGCTGATAGAAACCTGTGCTTGGAGTCAGGAAGACCTGGGTTTGAATCTTGCCTGCTACTTACTAGCTATGTCACCCTGTGCGAGTCATTAAACTGTTTTCAGTCTCAGTTTCCTCATCTGTAAAATAAGAATAATAGTATCTACTTCACAAGGTTGTGAAGTTCAAATGAGATAAGCTATATAAGAAACTTTGTGAATCTTAAAGCACTATGTAAAGGCTTGAGATTATTATTATGATGATGATTTATTATGATTTTATTTAGTATTGTTGTTTAGTCCTTTTTTCAATTGTGTTGGGCTTTTTGTGACTTTGGGGGTTTTCTTGGCAAAGATGCAGGAATGATTTGCTATTTTCTTCTCCAGTTCATTTTAAAGATGAGGAAACTGGGTAAACAGGATTAAGTGACTTGCCCAGGGTCACATAGCCTATATCTGAGGCCAGATTTGAACTCAGGAAGATGAGTCTTCTTGCCTCCAGGCGCAGCACTCTATCAATTGTGCATCTAGCATTTATATTATATATACAATTATATTATTTCAATATATTACACAATAAAATTATTTAATAATAGTAGTTGTAATTTTAAAAATTACTCAGCAGAATCAAGGGTCCAGCTGAGACTCTCCAGCATCAATTTAGAAGGAATGAAATTAGCTGGATTCTGTGACTCTCTCTAACAAGACTCAGTTGCTTGAAAGTGGGCATGGACTACTAATAAGACAGTAGGGACTACCTAGAGTCAAAAGTTACTAAAAGAATGGCAGGAAGTCAAGGGGGCTAGCCATGCAATGATGACCACTAGATCACTGAAATAGTTGATGGTGAGATTAAAAATTAATAGGGAGAAAAGTGAAAACCAGAGTAGGGAAGACAGACTGGGATTACCAGAAAGGATCATGGGATTAATAGTTTACTGTGAGAGAGAAGAAAAAGTGGTAGAGGGAGAAAAATTTTGGACACAGAACCAAATTTCAAAGCTTAGAATCCTCCGGTAAGTAGTAGTATCCAAGAATACTTAACTGGGGACAGTAAGGTTTCAGGTATAAACATGTTATGCTGGTATGTGTGGCTGAAGTGGGCTGTGAGAATGAAAGAGGATGAGTGATCCTGAGAGTGAACATACTAAGAATGGTCCCCAACAAGTTCTGACATTTTGGAGGATGATAGGGAATGAGCCAGAGAGGGTGTAGAGTAGGAAGAAAATATTATTCATGTGCTAAAGCCATTGAAGAAGGTGAGATATTAACCTAGAGTTGGCAAATGATAGCAGTAAAGAAGGGGGGGAGTGCATTAATTACATGAATTTTGAAGGAGGAGAGCTTATTTAGGGGGAAATGGTGTGAATATGCCTTTAGGGAATGAGAAGTATGTCAACTCTTCCCTCCTCCTGCTGGTAAGTCTTGTAAAATAGAACAAGGAATAACCTGCCCTTGGAGAGTTGCAAGGGATGTAGCACCCCCAAGGGAAATGTAGGCTTCACCTAAAAGGAGGAGGCAAAAAGTTCTCTAATGAAATGACAGTATTCTAATTTCTATGGACATGTTCTCTGGCATTTGCTACTATCATTTCATAATGATAACATGATGAGCTTTTCCCTACAACTGCACTGATGATACAGGCGCTATTGTGCTAGGAGACAAGCTATTACTGTGGGTGTTATAAATGTAAAAACAACAAAACAACAACCCTCCCCTCCCGCTCTATGTTGTCCTTTTAAATCTGAGAGAAGAAAGCAAAGTTTGATCCCCAGCTGAAAACGGCAGAAGATTCTAGGCAATTTTGAATCAATAATAGATGATCAAAAATCTCAGAGAAAAAAATACAGTATTTTCACATACATAGTACTTACGCCCATAGGATTAAGATCTCGACTCCCATGGCAACTGATTGGCCCTAGCAACACACAATTCAAAGAGAAGACATCTTCAAATGACTAGGATCCCTATAAAGAGGGGCTCTCAGAAAATCGTGAGTAGTAACCTGTTTGATTTGTTAAAATGCAATGCAGATGTCTCACCATTCCAGCATTTCTTTTATTGAACATTCAAGACCCTGTAAATTGCAATAAGTGGTGCTTCTGACCCCTCTAGGCATTTCAGTCCAATAACTTGCTCTTCAGTGTCAAGGCACAGCTGCAAAACCAAACGTTTCTCCCTGTCTTGAGACTTTGTCTAGAGCCATAATTTGGTGGCTTTGAAAGTTAATGCTTCCTTAGAAAGCCAGGCGGCCCCCACCAGTCTCTTCCTACTCTCCTTTTTCCAGGGAGCCAAGATTAAAGCCCCAAACTTCCTGTTACAGATTAAGTCCCTGGGGAGGGAGATTGGGAAGTGCCCGTGCTCATGCAGAGGCATCTGTCTTTCCAGCAGTGCCCTGACATTCAGCAGGGAGCTCCTCTGCTGAAGAGCTAAAGAAGTCCAAAGCAAATAGTTCATTGCAACTTTGCGACTCAGGATTGGATGTCCAATAGCTGGCAATGGTGCTGGCCGTAGATACGTTCTTTTGTAAAGCTGCAGAGTCACGCTGCTTTACGAGAACCACTCTTTAAAAGTTGCACAGGGTAAGAGGCATTTTTTCTTGACCCCATCCATACCTTTTAACAACAGAGCATGGCAACGTTTAATAGCCTCACAAAAAAGACACACTGCTCCTCTAGCTCAACCTCATCAATTGTGTTTTATTATAATCCTTGAATATATAAAGACACATTTTGCTGGGGATATGAGTGGGAATTGAGCTAACTTCAGTGTTTTGATTTTACTTAGTGGTTCTTTCTGAGCCTTATTTTTGTATTTGCTTTATTTAACTGGGTTACTGGATTCCAGTGCTTTTGCTGTTCTGCCTGCTGAAGACACTGTGTATTATAACACTATTCCATTACCAGGCTGTACCACCTGCCACGATGTCAGCTTTACTTGGGAGATATAGGATATACGTGGCTACTTCTCTCTCTGGAGAGAGTTAACATTTTCAGGAGGGAGAAAATGCAACAGAACAGAAATGCTTTCTCGTCTAGTGGCTCCAGAGCCTTGGAACACGGTGGCAATTTCAACATCAGAAGTCCAGAGATGGGATGAGGAGTTCATTGCAGGGGTGGCATCCCTAGCCTATTTATTAACAGGGGAAGAAAGGTCTCTTGGGTGAATTTGAGGAGTTATACTATGGCTAAGGCTCAACCAGCTCCCAACATGAAAAGATGCCAGTTGTTCCATTAAGGAGCAGGATTAGACAATTAGAAAAAAGAAGGAAATGGTTCTCCTCTGCATCTACCAACGCATAAATGAGGGGAGAATTCAAATTCTGGGCATACAGAGGAGATGATTGCCCGCCATGTGCGGTGATGTGAGCTCTTTATCAAAGAGTAGGAATGAACTCCCTGGTGTTTTGCTTATAGAAGTCTACAACAGCCACGAGCCCTTGTAAACATAACAATCACGGAGCGAAAATGTTCTTACTGTAATGATTGTTTATGTTAGAAAGTTGGCTACCATGGTGGTTAGACAAATGCTCTCACTTCCATCGAGATAAAAGGGAAGCATTTGCAATCAGTTCCCATCCAGTGTTAGCTCTGTGGCTAAACAGCCTTATAAAACTTCCTAATTAAGCATATTTGCGTATGAGTTTTTAGCATCATTTTCCCAATTTAGCTTTACACACTGGGTGCACTGTTTAGAACAGCATTAACTATAAACATTGTTGTTACTGCCCCCAGCTGGAAAACGGAGCAGTTTATGTATGGTGGAAAAAAGAGATTATCACCCATCTGCTCCAGCCCATTATTCAAGGATGTGTCATTTTGTCAGCTGATGGAAATCATTACAAGCATTTTAGTCAAATGGCCTTTTTTATATTATACTATTTATTTATTTCCTGGGTGACTTCCTCCTGCCCTTTATCTCCCCCCTCCCCAGTCCCAAATTGAGGCAATACTAAAGATCTATTAGAAAAAGCATGCCATACTTGGTTATTAATATTGACATTCAGATACTAGATACCTATTCTCTGTGGAATTAGGAAGATTTCTTTTTATATACTTTGTCATTATATATATGTGTGTGTGGAACACTCACACACACACATATATATATATATATATGTACCAACTTTTTGAAATGATATGGTTGTGCTCCTCTTTTTAATCAATTATATATATTTCTTTCTCTTTTATGTGTTAAGTTAATACATTTGAGGGAAAATGAGGTGCAGTTAAACACAGATGTCATCTTTCCCAGTACCAAGCTAAAAGGAATAGGCATGGAGCAGAGTGAGCTCACAACTGAATTCATCAGAAAATGAAAATGGTTTTAAAGCAATGCTCTCCTCAAATCTATTTAAGCTACTTCCCTCCACTGACTAAAGACTGATGTGACATATGGGCACATTAGCCCATGAGGGGCAAATAACACTTCACTGTAAGACCAATGGAAAAAAGATTATTGTGTCTCTTTTGCTTTGAATTATGAAGTAGGCATGACTGGAGTGTTTTTCAGATTGTCTGTCAAAAGAACCTTTTATTGTTCTTTGAAGCACCCTGGTTAGGATGTCTATTTAATTTTGGAGGGAAAGTTGGTGGTAATCACTTGGAATTAATAATGATAGCAGAGGCTGCTATTTTTAGGTGAGATTATTGTCTAATTCATGAAAAGAGGTCAGGCAGATTATGACAATCCTGCAAACACTTGAAGATGTTATTTTGCTACGTATATACAAAATTGGTGGAATGTTTCATAGTAAACTTAGACGTTATGTGGCTTTTTATGGATATCTTTCTACTTCCATTAAAACTGAGAATGGTATTCACTAGGGATTCTCATTTAGACTCTCAAGCCATCAAAAAGCCAATCCTCCTCGTGGACCACTTAGAGGGACATAAATAGCAAATAACCCCTTGAAGGAAATGCCAGAACTAGCTGCCTGGCATAGAAAATGATCCTAAGAATATCTGTCTCGGTAGAATTCTTAACCCAGTTTTTTAAAAAAGTTAATACCTCCCATAGTCCCCTTTGATTGAGAAGATCAAGTCACCTAAAATAATCACCCCCTGACAGTTACAAAATGTTCAAATAAAAATCATGCAATAGCTACTACACAGAGGATTTTCAAAAGGAAAAAAAAAGAAAGGTAACAAAAAATGTGGAGGGTTTGAAAACACAAGCTTACCAACATACACAATGCATCGTATAACTCGTACTTTGAAGAGCTTCTAGTACTAAATGTGCAAATGCATTGTTCTGTCTACGGTAAAGATTGTGCTTGATGGCTTTAAAATGACAGTATATAATTCTACATTTTGTACAAGAAGAGAAGAAGATAGACTAAGGCATTCCTGCTCCTCTGCTTGTTAAATGACAGAAGAGCATCACAAACAGATGCTTTAACCAGCAACGGAGGGGAAAATGCTTTGGCGTTAACACTAAATATACTGTCCTTTTAACAGGAAGGAAAATTGATACTGAGCATGTGCAATGGAAAGAAAGCTGGCAATGTCAGTGTGAATAATGGGTGAAGAAAAGGAATGAGGGGGTGTGGCATCTCAATCAAGATTAAAATGAAACTGATAAAGCAGCATATGGACTGGATAACAAATCAAAAGCATGTTTATCCACTGAAGGAACTGGTTAATGGAGACTGCCAGCACGTTGCCATGGAAACACTGACTGTTGGAGCTGCACCATCTCATACCTTATCCAATACATTCCTGGTTGTTGGTAGTAGTCCAAAGACCCTGATCTCTTGATGGTAAACCCGTGGTCCAGCTGAGCAGAGAGAAATGGGGCAACTCAGTGGATCGACATTGTGCTAAAGAATCAAGACTCCAGACCAAGCCGTTCCTCATTTAGCGCACATATATCGTATTGTTCATATCAGAAAGGTGGCTAACATGATCAGTCTACACATTTGAAATATTTTTAAAAAGAGAGAAGAAACTAACCTCTTCTAGAGATATTGGCAAATTAGAAACCAATCACTCTGAATTGAAATGGTTCCTAAAACAGGTACTCATGGTACTTACATATCTAATAACAAAACTCTCACTTGAAAATATTATAAAAGGCTCTTCAATGTGGGCAGAGAACAGAAAATCATTTTTCCAATTAAATGAGGAACCTTAATAATGAAATCAGCTCTAGCCCATCTAAGAGAAGAACAGTCTGCACATACACACGCACGTGCACACGCACAAACACACACACATGCACACACACACAGATTAAATTGGACTATTTCATAATAATGGAATGTGAAATGATGAAAAGAATCAGGTTCTGGAGCTCCATCAATCATAGTAACTCAGATTTCTTTCTTTTCTCCTTTCTTTTAGTAGTAACCTTCAAAAGCAGGGCTACTCAGCCATGACTAACTGGTTCACCTTTATACCTGAATCTGAATAATAGTGTGAAGTCCAAAGTTATAACATAAAGCATTCACTACATTTTCCCTGTGACAGAAGGGACAAAAACAATGAAAGCATTTGTCCAATAAGTTATACATATACATGCATATGCTTAAAGTGGTCAGTTTGGGGCTTATCTTTTGTTAAGAGTCACTGATTCTCCAATAACAACAAACTACTGGATTGGTAGTAAGCAACCACCCACTTTCATGAAAAAAATATTTCATAACAAAAATATGTCTCTATTCTCCCTTCCTCCTCCAAGTCTCCATAGAGGAGGCAATAGTTTTCAGATCTTTTCTTTTGAGAAAAGCTCCTGTGTGCTTTTATTTAAAAAAACAGTATTGGTGCAATGCTGATGACAGCTACCAACTAGAAATTCACAAAAGTATTTTAAAAAAATATGCTTAGGTACCGTACTTTAACCAGTCATACCGCGGTGGGCATTTATCACGTTGACAATAAATTACACTTTACCCATTGTCTCCGGCACAAGTGTAAGATTTAAGCTTTTTCTTTCTTTCTTTTTTTAAAGTACACTTTGTTTCATTTATAAAAATTCAAAGGCTACTTCCTGTTAGAAAAATGAGGGCGTGGGTACCGCTTCATACTATGTAGCCAGGGGGAGAGCTAGTTCTTTATTGCCATCTACTGGCCGACTAAGGCACAACATGAACCCACTGAGAGACGAAGGGGCTGTTTGCAGCCGTTCCCTCCTTAAAGCGGAGGCACTCTTTTTAGCTATTAGTAGCGGTTTGCTCAATTAGCCTGACCTACCCTATTTGCATAAGCAAAATTCAAGAATTTTCTTTTAGGTACTATGGAGAGTAGAGGTTAAGATGATAAACAGCAGTAATTGAGGAAGGAGAAATTAAAAGAGACAGCTTTGTCATAGGTGCTCCACCAAGCTCAGCAAATCTAATAAAGCCTGCGGCTTCTCCTCCCTCAGCCCAAGAAAAGTCCACTGTTAAAATGTCATCTCCAATTCTGCTCTACGTCCCCAGATTGCGTTTTAATCATCCTTTGTTTTCCCCTCCCCGGTCTTTTGTTTTATTCTGTCACAGCTAAACTCCTGGGGAAGGCAGTCCGAATCCCTTTTGCAGACAATGGCGTCTGGGGTTGGGAGGCAGAAGGTGGTTCCCTGGAGTCACTGGCTGACCTGAAGCTGTCAGGGTGGCTTCTCCTCTCTGAAATGTGCTACCTGGTTCCTGTGGGCCTCAGTCTGGGCCGCTGCTCCCCAGCCAAAACCGTGGCTTTCGTGTAATTGAAACTCATAACATTAGTCTTTTCTTTGGTCTTAATAATGAAAGAAGGAAAAAGAACACCAACGAGAGAGTTAACAACACAAACAAGAAGGACTAACAGTGGGGAAACCTGAACACCTAATTAACTGTGTTCATGAACTGAATGACCTCCTTAAATACGAAAGAATATTTCTTGCAGAGATAATCTAGGTCCACTTTTCTTGATGCCCTACAAAAGAAAAATGGTCACAGAATACAGAAATATTTCTATTGTTTCATAAACAGCCTTTTAAAATGGAAAATGATCATTAGATCTCTAATTCAGAGACGAGGCACTAGTCAAAATTAAAGGCCTCAGTACTGGTTATTTTTTGTTTTATTTGTTGGAGAAAAATTCTGCCCTGCCCCCTGGGTTTAGATTAGTAATCATTTCCTATGTGCAAGGTGCTGGGATAAAATAATGGCATAGTCCTCAACCATGTGGCATTTGCAAAAAGGCTTCATGGTCCCTGTTCTGTTCTCTCTCTCTCTCTCTCTCTCTCTCTCTCTCTCTCTCTCTCTCTCTCT
>NC_058132.1:130092728-130197253 GCF_016433145.1 Gracilinanus agilis | reverse complement strand
TCTCTCTCTCTCTCTCTCTCTCTCTTTCTCTCTCTCTCTCTCTCTCTCTCTCTCTCTCTCTCTCTCTCTGTCTCTCTTTCTCTCAACTGATAGTCACTTTAGTCTTTTCCTATTGGAATATTAAAGAGTTAGAGTGAAAATTTTGAGGAAAGTTTGGGCTGGTATACCCTAACCTAAGAAAAAAGAAAGTTGGGGAAGGAATGGATTGAGGACACTTGGCTAAGTATATAATTTGTGGAAAATTAATAGCACAATATTAGAAATTTTAATAAAAATATATGGGCATTGAATAAGTGTCAGGGAAAGGGTTATTCCAAACTAAAAATTCCATTTGGGTTCAAAGTTACTTAGTATATTCCTAAAAGATAGTTTTATGCCAAAAGCCATATTAAAAAAATTATTTAAAAAAGTTAATACTGACCAAAGAGGGAACTTCTCAGTGTTTAGATGGACTAATAATTAAATTGTGAGGAGGAGCATGATAAAATGGACAGAGGGCTTGCTTTAGAGTCAGTAAGAGTTCAGGTTCTGCCATTGGCAATACCATGTTGTTGTTTAACTTTTCAGTGCCTCAAGAAGCTATCTAAAGCTATGTTATAGGAGATAAGCTGCATCTCCTGTTGGTAGAGGGTATGGAGAATCCCATAATTAAAATTTAAAAATCTAGACCTCCTTCTGCCCATTTTCAAGGGAAAACAAAACAAAATACATTATAAATTCAACCTCAAATGAGACTTATTAAATTACCACTAACAAAGGAATATATTCTATCTTTCAATTATATCATGCTTATATCCAGGATTGAACACAGCACCTTGCACACAATGATTGCTAAATAAATGATAGGGGGATTGGATTACTAGGTTGTACTTTAATTTTAGATGGGTAATATTTCATATTTAGCATACTTTCCCTAATACCATCCACCAAGGTGGGATGACTTCTTTAAAAAAATGGGAAAGCTGGTTTAAAGAATTCATTGGCTTGCCCACTGTTATCCTAGAAAAGAAAATTTCCAGTCCTAGCCATGTTGTGTATATTAAGAAATACACATCAAAATGTGTATATGTGCATGGGAAGATAGAAGTATATATATGTTATACTCATTATTAGCACCCAGCACACAGACTTGGCTAAGTGGCTTATAAAATTACATATAAATCCTTACTTTTCCCCTAGTGTTTTCTATTTTTCTTAAAAATAGCCATTGAGCTTTACACCAATACTCTGTAATATACTTTAAAAAATATGACTTGGTTTTCTCCAAAGGTCTTCTATAAATTTTGAGATAGATGTTAGTAGAAGATTATATTAAAAGAAGTTTAAAGTTACAATAATAATGCATAAAAATTTAAAGTAATTTAAGTATCACCCTTAATTGGCTTCATCCAACCCATTGTCAATTTAGAAGTATACTTTCCTTTTGGAGTGGTTTATAATCTGTTTATTGATGAACTGATAAATTGGTATTTACCTGTAGTCACAATAGTCTCATAAGATTTGAAAAAAGTATGTCAGTGGACCCAGGACTCTTTTGTAGTAAATGTGTTGGTTTTGTAAATCTCTTCAGGGAAGAGTCTAGCATTTCTCCAGAGTCAACGACAACAACAAAAAAAGGGAGTTCTCACCCACCATATTAGTTCTTTGTCAATGAGTAAGATGTACTGGTGTCTTTTTAGTCTTTACGAAACTATCATTACTACTGTGAACAACTGAGGAAGGTTTAACCAAGAAACCAAACTGAATGGAAAAGAAACCAAAAGAAAATAAAGGCAAAAAAAAGCATCATTTCTAGAAGCTGAAATTCCTTTGAAAGAGCAGTAGAATAGTATTTTCTTGGAAAAGTGAGCTGATGGACCATATTGAAAGAGAACTTTAGGAATCCAACAATTTGGAATAGGCTCACATTTCAAATGAACAATGGATATGTGAAATTTCACCACTACTGGGAGATTTATTATGGACATTGTTTAAAATTACCGTAAAAATATATCGACAGGGATAATGACCAAAAGCTGAGGAGTATGGAAAGCAAGAGGGACAATTTTCTTCTGCAGTGAAGCCATTTTTAAAAAAAAAATGAAAAACTAAGATGAAAAAGTAAGAAGCACAGCTTGAAATTTTAAATCCTTATAATACTGAGGAATCATCTGCGGAGTATGCATTTCTTAAGTACAACCAGTTCGCCCTTATGAGCCAGATTTAGTCTTTGAGTTAAGTTTACTTCATGCTGATTTAACCCCACCATGGAAGGGATTGAGCTGAGAAACATGAAAGTGGGAACAGGGCAAGAAAGTGTACATATGTGCCATCTGCAATTGATGGAAGCCTGGAACAAACACTGAATAGTAATCAGATATGGGAAGAGTCATGTTTAGTGTGGTATTTCATTTTCTTTAACTTTATCTCATGCTCGACCAATGTACTGAAGATGAAGAAGGAGAATTTAAAAAAGTTAAAAACACCCAGAGAAGCATTTAAGAACTCAGGCTTGTTCTTATGAATATGAGTACTGTTCAGGAGCACGCATACGCTCAAATTTAATATATCATGGTATCAACCACTTTCCTATGTCTCATCCCAGAAAAGGAAAAACACATCAGTGTTTATTTTCATACTGACTGTGCCACTGAAATTTAGAAAGATTTTTTAAAAATAGGAAATATTAGAAATTCCAATAATTTGGGTCTTGACTATATTTATACTAGAATGTGACACAAGCAAGTATGAAGTTTCCATATTTCTCTGTCCAATTTAATCTTTGCCTAGAGCTGCTATCAAATTGTGTGTCATGTATATCTAAAAGTATGCAAAAGGAAAAAAAAATTCTTGCACAGCAGCATTCAAAAATGGTAAACGCTAAAAGAGTTTCAACAATAAGAATGACAATTTATAAGCAGCAGCAAGCCATTGGGACTCCTTTTGGTGTTCACAGCATTTGAGTTTTTTCACTGAAAATTTGACTGCCCAAACATTCTACTGGATTTCAGTATACATTTAAGCCTGGTAAAACTATCTCTAGTGAGTTTTTCTTTTTTTGCTATAGTTTCTTCTTGCAATGTCCTCTTGCTCAGCTTCCCCCTCATCCCCTTGGGTCTTGGCAGAAGGACATCATGAACTAATCTTCCCAGCCAAAAAGCTTATCCTGGCAGAAAGTCCAGTGTGGAGGAGACTTTTTGCTTAAAAATAAATTATAAAATGGCTGTATACTTCAGGACACCCTGGAGGTGTGGGATAATGATGTGCCTCACAGGGAAAAATCATCTGCAAAAGTATCCAATACATCTCAGAAACTAGAATCTCCTCTGTTGCATTTAGTGCTAGAGCTGTCTAAAAAAATGACCCAATCTGATGTCTACTGGCGGAGGAGTCTCCTTAGGAGAGCCTGTCTCTCAGGCTCCTTTTAAAATGTTATAGTTGTGTATTTCAGATGCTTACTGCTATGACAGAAACCCCGGCTGCTGTGCTGTTGGGCTTGGGGCCTGTGTTGAAATGCTTCTTTATCTTTCCAGCTACTGACAGCTGATGTTCATTCTCAGGGAGGCCATCATCCTGAAAGGAAATAAAAAGGGAGAGAGGAGGAAAATTCTCAGAGAAATGCAAAATAAGGTTTATTTTTTTTTTTAAAAAAGGGTTTCCCCCTCCTAGAAATAAGAAGTGATCTTAGAAATATAAAACATAAGATGTTAGAAAAAGTCAACCCTAGCGTTGTCTTCTCATTAAAACAACAATGACAACGACAACACTCTTAGAAATCCAACTTGAAGGTGCCTTTGGTTTTCATAGCTGCTACAAAATTAATCAGGTTTTACTCTGTCATTTGATTCTTAGGTATAATTCTCAAAATATTTTTTAAAATTACTTTTTGCTCTTACCTTTTTATTTTCTAATACTACACAATTCTTAACAACAAAAATATATAGCTCCAAGTACATGTACATAAAATGCAAAATTGATCTCAAAATCCAGAAATCGATGAAAACCATCCTTTCTCTGATGTAAAAGCTTCTCCAACTAACCTTCCTTGCTCATCATTCTGGCACTTGGCTATTGGGACTGATTGGTACACTTCAGTGCTCTGCTACTGAACAAACCTAGGCTTTGTTTAAATAACAGATCAGTCTAACACTGGTTTAGATGAGTAGTTTTCTGAGTTACTTCTTTGGGTGATTTCTTCCCTTTGCATCATTACATTTTAAAAGATTGGCTTATACAGTTTTAAAAGAGACCTCAGAGGTTGTTAGTCCAACCACTTTCTCTTAGAGATAACAAAGCTAGTAATTTTTTGAGGTTGGCTTTGAAGTCAGGTCTTCCTGGCTCCTGACTTCCTGACTCAGTTCTCTGTCCATTGCACCATGCTAACTCTTACTTATATCTTTCAAGAATAAAAAAAAGCATCTAGTATAACTTTAAGATCTTGTGGAAAGGAGATTTCATAATCTACTTCAGTAATTTAATTTCTTGAACAAAACTTTATAGTCAGAACATTTTTTAGATTTTAAATCCTTCTTGCTGATCTCACAGCCTATCTATCCTCTTGATATGATACTGTAAGGGATGCCATTTTAATTCATTCTTTGCATATTGTGGGGGTATTCTGTGATGACAAAAGGAGTTAATGATATTTGAACAGATGCTATTCAATTAGGAATGAATTCATAGGAATAAACTATTCAAGTGCCTCCAATATTCAATTAAATGAATATAATGGGGTCCTGGCTCCAATGCTGCATATCTATAGCTGTGCTATGATAATAATAGTTTTAATGTATCTCTAAGCATATATCATCTCATTTGATTCCCAAAGCAATCTTTATTTTTCCTATTTTAGAGGTGAGGAAATGGAGGGTAAGAGAGATTTGGTAACTTGATGAGAGTGACATTTAGGTTCTCTGAGATTTAGTTTCTCCACTTGTAAGATGGAGGTAGAAACAATTTCAATATCTACTTCATAGGTTTCTACCCTGATGAAAAGGTTGAATTTTTACTTCATAGATGCATCAAAATTTGAATTTCTGTTCATTTATCCATTTACCACTAGGCTTATCTGGGCTAAATTATGAATTATTATAGTTATTTCCTCACTTAGAGTTATTAGTAATCTCCTGCAGATATGCCAATTTTCTGGAAAGTATGCTTTTTTTTTCAAGTAAGCCAATAGTAGTTTATTTGAGCAAGCATTAGCCATCCTTAGCTAAACGTTCCCAAACAGGGGGATCTGTGAGTATTATGAGGAAACATACATCCTCAATAGTTTCATCAGCATCCTTTAATGGGGCCACTTTTGGTTCCTCCATGTTTGTCCTGATAATTCAATTGATCGCTGACTGGCAATTCCTTTCTCCTTTCTCTCCCTTTGAGATCTGGCCTTTTCTCCTCTTTCCCATAGCTAATGACCTACAGTTCAGGACCTCATCACATCATGGTCAGACTATTGCAACAGCCTCATTGCTCACTTTGCCTCCAGGTTCTCCCTCCTCCAAACCATCCTACACACAGCTGCTAGAATAATCTTCCTCACACACTGTTTTCATCATGTCACTCCTCTCCTAGAAAACCCAAAGTGCTGGCTACCTTCAGGTCGAATCCAATCTCTGCCAAACTCATCTTTCATGGACTTCCATCAACTTTTTCCCCTTCTTCACTGCTCTCATTTCCTGTTATTCTTTAATACAAATTTCCTCTTTTCTGTTACCAAAACATATGATTACTGTTTCTTATGCAAAACTTGTTTAATCCTATTTGTAAGTGAAGAGAAAGGACAATAATAATAATTTATTGTTGCTGAGTTGTGTTTGAATCTTGGTGACCCCATTTGGGGGTTTCTTGGCAAAGATACTAGAGTGGTTTGCCATTTTCTTCTCCAGTTCATTTTACAGGTGAGGAAACAGAGGTCAATAAGGTTAAGTGACTTGCTTAGGATCATTCAGCTAATAAGTATCTGAGACCAGATTTGAACTCATAAATGAGTCTCCCTGACTCCAGGTCCAGTTCTCTATCTACTGGGCCACCCACATGCTAATCAAATCATGAGAACTCATTAACATGCTGTACTTTTTTTGGAGGGGGCATGGGAAAACCCAGGTAATTTCATTGATATAAAAAATCCCCAGTGTGGAAATGTCTCCCACAGTTCCAGATCAATTTATCTATAACATAGTTTTATAGAGTTACCAGAGGCTTTGGTTATATAAATGTGGTGGTGTGGTATAGTGAAATCAAAGAATCTTAGATTTAGATGGGATCTGAGAGGCAACCAGTATGATGAACAAACTTAAAGAAAGCAAATTATGGCTTCAAAGAATCCTAGAGTTCGATGGGACTTTCAACGCCATCTAGTACAACATATTCTTGAACAAAAATCTCCTTTACAATATACCCATCAAATGAACATACAGACTTCTCCAGGAGATATCAATTGATGGGAAAGCCCACTTTCTTCCAAGGCAGTTTATTCTGCTTTTTTGAATATTTCTAATTATTAGGAAATAGTTCCTCATATCCAAATCATATCTGCTTTACATACAGCATCTTTTTCCTATTCCATGAAAGAATGAATGGAAAAAAACATTTAAGAAGTATTGATAGTGAATTAGGGTCTCTTGCTAGCTACTAAGTTGAGTGTCTGTTTTTAGCTTTACTATGTTTTAGGTCCCTCATCAGACTTTACTTTTTCATCTCTAGGTTTTTAGTCCAGTCCTAATTCTTTTTTTTTTTTTTTTAAACTCTTATGGCTCCAAGGCAGAAGAGTGGCAAGGGCTAGGCAATGGGAGTCAAGTGACTTGCCCAGGGTCACACAGCTAGGAAGTGTCTAAAGTCAGATTTGAACCTAGGACCTCCCGTCTCTAGGCTGGCTCTCAATCCACTGAGCCATCCAGCTACCCTCCCCCTGCACCCCTCCCCCCAGTTCTAATTCTTAATGACCTATGCAAGTCTTCTAGGTAGGCTCCATTAGCCTGGGACTTTGGGGGATGATGCCAGGCCCCACTTGTGGGATGTAAATTACTTTTCAGACTTTAATGAAGTCTTGAGCTTTGCTCAGGCAAAAGTAAATCTTTATGCTCCGGAGTATAGTTAAGCCATATAAGTAATCAAAGATGCTTTTTCCATTTGTCGGTTCCATTTGGAAATTTTGAGCAGAATGTAATTTTAAGGCAATAAACAAGTAGTTTAGGGGTCATAGTTTGCATTTATTTCCCACTGATTAATAACAACCAGTAGGCTTGGTTAAGTTGTTATTTGTGTGAATTACTTAGCCTCCCTGGGCCTCAGTTTCCTCAGCTGTAAACTGAGGATGTTGGATTACAGAGTCTCAAAGGTCTCTTCCAGGTGCTTATCAGTGGTTTTATGATGGTTTGTACTTATAAAATAAACAACTTAAATCATTCCTCATTAAATAAATAGGGAGCATTAGTATTTATTTTTAGGATTATTATCATCTCAGTGTAGATAATGTGCCAAAAATGTGCTCTGAATTTTCAGGATGGCTATGACAAAGCTGGCAACATTTTGCAAATAGTTTCAGTATTACTAACACACATTCTGGGCTCTGAGCACCTCCTGAAGTCTGACATAGGTTGGTTGTGGTTTGAGGTTAGTGGTTTGTGATTAAAAAATTCCCATCCATGATTTGGCAGAATATTGCAGCCTACAAGAAAAAAATTGGGGTGTAAAACGTAAAAAGAACTACAGCAGCTGCTTCTTGGATAGCCAACATTCCCTCATCTCTCCATTTTCAATTGGGCGTGGAGCGGAGTAAGAGAATTATTTGTTAGTAAGCATTTCTTCCATTCCTTTGCCACTAGAAAGAACCATTTTAAGAGTAGTATCTTGCTGAACACTCCTTAAGACCATTTTTATCTTCTTCCCATCTATGTCATCTTCAACCTATTCATTTGTTGCCAGGATTTTTGTTGCTGTAGGATCTAATGGTATCTGTAAGTTTAATAGAGAACTTGAACTATTTATCAGGGAATGTACCAGGTTTAATGAATCCAAAGTAGAAAAAAATGCCAAATAACAAGAGGGTTTGGTGTCCCACTTGCTGGTTCAGCTGCTCTATGGACTACCATTAATGATCCTGAGCTGCACATTCTCTGAGTGTCTATTTTTAAAAAATCCTTACATTCCATCTTAGAATCAATACTAAGTACTGATTCCAAGGCAGAAATGTGATAAGGGTTCGGCAATGGGGATCAAGTGACTTGCTCAGGGTCTCAGAGCTAGGAAGTGCCTGAGGCCAGATTTGAACATGGGACCTTTCATCTCTCACCAGGGCTCTCAATCCACTGAGCCACCTAGATAGCTGTTCCCTCTCCCCATGCCTATTAACTCTTTCCTGCTTAGTCTCTCATTTCTGGTAGGGAAAACTCAATGTCAAATTCAGATTGTATTTGAAAAGAAAAATTTTGAAGTAAACTGGGATTTGTTTAGAATCTGGGGAAGATCAACATCTATCACCAAAACCTTAGATCTATGAAGCCTGATGTATCTTTGTGGATGTAGAAAAGAGAAAAGGTCACTTACTCAGACCACCAGTGGCCTTCATCTCATTTCAACAGTACCATTTTACCAATTGTTTTAGCTTTTGACTGGTTTGCCAGATCCAGAGGATTATGCTCCTTACAGAGCATCTGAATAAAATTCACAAAGGACTAGAGACATGAACAGTGAAATCTTTTCTTGGTCAGCTTAAAAAGTCACATAGTTTTGCTGCACTCCTTAGGTAGACCATCTATTGATTGTTTTTTGTTTTGTTTTGTTTTTTTTTTTTGTCCTTTTCCCTTATCCCTTTACTGCCATTGTTTAAGATAATCGAAACAGAAATTTAGAGTAATGTCTATAGGAGATACTTGATAATAGTGAACTACAGAACTGAGAAAATGCAGAGCAAGGAGCAGAGAAGGTAGCCATCCACACTTCTGAGTTTGGAAAAGCTTATCAAAATTTGTTTGGCCAGTTAATAGGTTGCTACAGAGAGCCATTGTGGCATAATGGATAAAGTGCTGGATTTGGACTCAGGAAGTGTGCATGTGTGTGTTTGTGTATACACAGTTGGTATGAGGAAGAACTTACCTCCTTAATGTTTTGCGTAAGCTGTTCTTAAAATTGTTTTGCATTTCATGAATTCATAGCCACCAATAATGAAGGTCAATGTTCTGAGAAGGTTCAATGTGGTAGGAGGATAATGCAAACTCATTTAATAAAAAGTTTACAGTATGTCAGCAATGCACTCGTGTATCATTATAGATTGGCTGAGCTGTTGACTAACAAATCTAATTGATGAATTCTCTTCTAAGACAGAAGAGCAAATATTAAGAAAAGTGGCTAACTGGATGTGGGTACGTATGATGCAAAGTGGACAAAAACGGTAAGCTTCTAGAAAAAATGTTAACTATACTAAAGTTTCGGGTAACTAAGCTTTGGTTACCCTTCAGCAATCCACTTCTTAAGGGAAATTTTCTTTTCAATTCCAAACTTGCCCAGCGAACAAGTCATTGTAAAAATAATGAGAGAAAATGAGATTGAATGAGCTGGCCCCTAAAAAGTGTTTTGATTGTTTCCTTAAGGTTTACATGATTATTCTGATTCTTGCACAACTTCCTCTCCTGTGATAACCAATTGAAGGTTTCAATGAACCTTTCTTTGTTTC
The DNA here is from genome assembly GCF_016433145.1 of Gracilinanus agilis. Taxonomy (NCBI): domain Eukaryota; kingdom Metazoa; phylum Chordata; class Mammalia; order Didelphimorphia; family Didelphidae; genus Gracilinanus; species Gracilinanus agilis. The sequence goes on along the minus strand of NC_058132.1, from coordinate 130,187,601 downwards.
CAATTTATAACTCCTAATTGCTTGGTTGCTCATTTCTTTCTTTCAGAAACATCAGTAATACAAAATTATGATTATGAAAGCTTAATTAGAAACTTACTTTATTTTCTTGTGAGGGAAAAATGCATCAATTTGGGTAATATAGAAATGGAATTACTATTATAGTTTTACAAATCAGAATTTCTTGAAATTTACTGAATGATAAACAAACTATCTATTCTCAGAGTTTAAGGAAACGTTTGTCTTGAAGTTCAGATTATATGCAGGGAATTTATATTAGTTAAATCAACTAGAAAACTGTCTGTACTTTGTCTTGGATTTTAGGATGTATTTTCTGGGAGTCTGAGAGATGGAAATTAAAATGCATTGAGTATCAAAATAAAAGCAAGATTAGGAGTTCTAGGAAATGTAACACATCTTCCTTACTGAGTCAAGATATACTATGTAGGAGAGAAATTGAAATAAACTTAACCAAGGCAGCACTAAGAAGCAAGAAACTCTAGTTCTGAAAGAGCAGGCTGTCCATTCATGTCAATGCTAACAGTTGTAAGTCTGCACAATTTTGTTTCTTAAATTAAAAACATCTGGGAAATGGTTGACATGAGGTCGTTTTAGTGGTTTGGGAATGGACTTAACAGGCTATGCTGTTTCCAGCAACATTCCAACTATATTTATCATAAAAACTGAAACTGAAAATGTATTAGGGTAGGGCCTATTGAGACTATCCTGATAAATTCCAAAGACATCAGTTATTCAACAAATAATCTGGTGGTAAATAACCAGCATGAAAGTTTTTACTTAGAGCTCTAAAGAGGCTATTTGTTTTCTAGAATTCTCTTGACTCATTCCTGAAAAGGGCCACTCTCGAAACTTAAGATTCTCTGACTTGTTCTTTTGGAGGTGTCCACTACTTTTGGTATAACCACTGCTCTTAATTGACAACGAAGACAGTCGTTGCTAACTTACTCCTTTCCAGAAGTATATAAGAGGTGTGGCTGCTGTCTCCAGAAGGGGATGTAGCTGGAATTCACTTCTCCCAAATTGCCATCCCAGCATCCCAAGAAGAAACTTAGCATGCCGTTTTTCAAAAAGTTGTCAACCCCTATATTAAAACACTGCTCCTAGACTTATCCTAAAGCCTCCTATTTCTGCTTTTCTATAGTGAAACACTAGAAATTGTCATTTGACTACAGTCTAGGATTTAAGGCAAGTGAAGGGATAGCTTTATTTTCCCCTATATTTTACAACTGGAGCAGCTGTGGGATAGACTGCTAGTCCTGCTATCGGAAAGGACTGAGTTCAAATTCAGACTCAGACACTTATTAGGTGTGTGACTGTGGGCAAATCACTTTACCCTGTTTGCTTCAGTTTCCTCATCTGTAAAATGAGCTGGAAAAGGAAATGACAAACCACTCTAGTATCTTTGCCAAGAAAACTCATGAAGAGTCAGACATAATTGAAATGATTCAACAGCATTTTACAACTAGTTTTTTTTTTTATATCAATTGAGTGGGTTGCCAAAAGGTATAGCCTGATAAATATTGTGCCCCACAATTTGTTTATCTTCCATTATGGCATTGGGCTCTGTTTAAAGTTACATGTGCAGACATATAAACATTAGTATAAATCTTACTAATGTGTTTCTGAGAAATACAGGGTTAGGAATTATGACCATCTAACTCTGAGAGTTTTAAAAAAAGTTGGTGGGGTAGGGATTGGTATAAGGATTAGACTGCTTAAGAATTAGATTTTCCCAGTGATGTAATTTTTGGTAGAGGGAAGTTGGAGCAAGAGTGACCTGGAGTCTGTCTGCTGTCTAATAGTGACCTGGAAACTCTCTCCTAGCTTATACTCATGGGAATATACTTATTTTTGGTGGTAATTCAACCCTAATTGGGGTCAAAGATGGTTACAAAAACCACTACCTGATGAGGAACTTTTTTTGGGGGGGGGGGCGGGGGTTGTAGCTTTAATGGAATGGGGTAGAGTAGGATATTTTTAGCAATTACCCAAGAACATTTAGAAAAGGTCATCAATATGGTTGCTATTTCATGTCAGATACTTTCATGGAAGCGAATGGCAATCCTGGAACAGGCCAGCACATTTATATAGATGTGATGAGTATAGAAGGAGGGTGAGAGGTCCTTGGTTTAATCTTTCTATTTTTTATTAGTTCCCATGTTTAATTCCTTCTAAATGACTAAGGTATGTATTGTCCTTATGTCTAGGATGGAATTTCCTCCAGATTTGTTTTGAAGCATTAAAGGATGGCTATGTGAATGACTACTCATCTCTTTTTCTATTTACCGACACGGAACACAAAATCTTGTCTGGTGATGAGGCCGGGATCCTTTTAAAGCTGATTAATGAGAATCAGAAATATTTCAATTCCCAAGGACATTGAGAAAGCAAATGAACCCAGCTTACACCATAAAACCTGAATGGTCCTATATGTAAATTATTTCGACTGGGAAGCATATTTAATAGTTTCCTGTGTGGGGTTACTCTATAGAGCAAATGTGCTTCTTGAAGAGGTTGGGGGGGTATAGTGAAAAGGACATGAGTCAGAAGATCTGAAGTCAAATTTGCCCATCCACCTAAATTTAGGTGACATTTGGTAAGCTATTTATAAAGCTTAATTTCCATTCATCTGTAAAATGAAAATAAAGGTGCCACAGTTTGCATCTGAATTTTATACTAGTTCTAGGATGTGGATATAACTAAGTGAGGTTCATCAAGATGAACTCTCTTGCTTAATATATTGCAGCCAATAAGTAGTAGAGTTGGGATTCTTCTGACTTCAAACATAGTACTTCTTCCACACTGCCATGTTTTTAACTTAAGCTTTATAAACTTTAGCTATGATGATGATGTAAAAAGAAGAAAGGGCCCAGGACAGAATGGTCAATCTGAGTGTCCAACAAAAAATGTAAACTATCACCAGTTCCCTGTAATGCCAAGTCATGTGATGAATTTATTGTTTTTTTTTTAAACCTTTACCTTCCATCTTAGAATAGATACTGTGTACTGGTTATGAGGCAGAAGAGTGGTAAGGGCTAGGCAATGGGGTTAAGTGACTTGCCCAGGGTCACACAGCTAGGAAGTGTCTGAGGTCACATTTGAACCTAGGACCACCCATCTCTAGGTCTGGCTCTCAATCCACTGAACCACCTAGTTACTCCCTGAATTTATTGGTTGATTGAAAGGACCTTGTGCATCAATATCATCAGTCATTCAAATATTTTAATTCTGGTAATAGAATTAGCATGTGAGTATAGGACTCACATCACAGAGCTGTATGCTCTGTCTTGGTGTTCCAAGTTTGGAGATTTCTTAAAGGATCCCCATGTGAAATGTCTTTGTATGGAGAATTCACAATGAAATTCTCTAGTGACATCTCTAGACTGACCTAAATACATTTACAAAGTCCTAAGACATAGCCTTTCCTTGTGAGACTTGAATTGCCATGTCACAGGAATAAAAAGAACAATTTTAAATATGAATGTTGTCTGTAACACAAGACAGAGAACTGCCAACAGAATTAGCAGAATACAGAAAATTCGTTTCACAGAAACTTAAGATTTAATCCAACAAGGGGTGGGGTAGAGTTAAAAGTGCAGTGGACTCAGAGTCAGAAAAGCATGGGAATATCTTATCATCACATATATATATATATACATATATATATATATAATATCTTGTCATCAATGACACTAAGTATATAACTAAGATGGGGTGGGCCAGGCAGCTCACCTCTCTGTGTCCCAGTTTCTTTATTTGTATCATAGGGATAGTAATTCCTATGGGACATCTATTATTGGGTTGTTGAGCTGTTCAAATAAGAGAAACTTTGTAATGCCTTTGACCTATTAGGATACAAGTCAGCAAACATTAAGTATACCTATTATGAGCATTGTTAGGCAAGGGGCAAAGAAAGTTTAATAAGTAAGTCTGCCCTCAGAAAAGTAGGTCTTCAATGAAAAAAGAATTTTGACAAGTAAAAATGAGGAAGGATTTATGTCTAGATGGTAGATTTGGCTCCTATTAATGGATGGAGACAGGAGAGGGTAGGATAAAATTGGAGAAAAGCCAAGTAGATCACTTTGGCTGGAACATGGGAAAAGATATAGAATCAAATAAAGTAGATTGGAGGCAGATTGCTAAGGAGTTTATATTTCATCCTAGAGGCAATAGGGAGGACTGGAGGTTTCTGATTATGGAAATAATATGATGAGACCTGTAAATCAGAAAAATACATTTTGTTATTTATGTAAAAAGATATATTGCAGAAGGGAAAGAATAGAGCAAGGAGGACCAGTAAGGAATTATTACAATAGCTGAGGTATGAGATGATATGAACCTGAATTAGGCTGATAAGGAGACAGATATAGGAAATATCATAGTGGCAAAGGCAACTGGACTTGGCAAACAATTAAATCTAGGATGTAAACTGAGTCAAAGATGACTTGGGTTTTGAATTTGGGTGACTAGGAAGATGGTGGTGACATCAAAGGATAGATTCTAATGAGAGGACAAGTTTCATTTGAGATATTGATTTGAAGTTCTAGTAGGAACTCTAGATATAACCATGCAACAGATCATCACACCATAGGTCAGAGGAGAGATTAGGATTTGAGTCATTTGCTTAGTGGGTGAAAATTGAAGTAATAATCTTAAATAAAATAATCAAATAGAAGAGTTCAAAGAGATAAAATAAAACCAAAGTTAGACAGCATAAGTGGGTGGATCAAGCAAAAAGAAACTGAGAAGTTGTCAGTAGGAGAGGGTTACAGAAGCCAAGGGAAAAGAGAAAAAATGTCAAGAAGGATGGGGCAATCAGGAATGTTAAATGACCAATGATGAGGGTTGAAGAAAAGGTCAACAGATTTGTCGACTAAGTCACCATTGGAGACTTTGGAGAAAACTTTTTTAATGGTGTGTGTGTGTGTGTGTGTGTGTGTGTGTGTGTGTGTGTGTGTGTGTGTGTGTGTGTGTTGGAAATCATCAGAATTTAAGGAGTTAATACATGTTAAGGAAGTGAAAGCTGTAAATATAGATTACTCATTACTCTACTATAGCAGCTAGGTAGTATAAGGAATAAAGTACTGGACCCGGAGTCAGAATGACCTGAATGCACATCAGACTTCAGACAGTAACCATGTTACCCTGGGGGCAAGTTACTTAACTTCTGTTTACCTCCATTTCCTCCTCTATAAAATGGGAATCATAATAGCATCTGCCTCCTAGGGTTGTTGTGAGGATCAAATGAGAATAATTATAAAATGCCTTGTATAGTGCCTGGCATGTAGTAAGCTTTCTCTAAATGTTAGCTATTATTATTATTATTATTATTATTATTATTAAAACTTTAGCAGAGATAAGGAAGAGAGAAATATATGACTTGATATACCTTAAAAGTGTTGGAATGTTTGGACAGGAGTTATATTACTAAAACTGATTGTCCTTAAACTTCTGAAGGTCAGGTTGAAGGGATTAAGGTTGACTACTGAGGATATCCTGAAACAGATTATTGGAGAAGACTGGCCACAAGATTGGTAGGTTCCTATTGCTCTGTTCTACAACAAAACCCAGCCTTGATGAATTGATGAAAGGTCAATATTCAGACCCTGATTTGTTTAAGGACTTAAAGGGTAAATAAGAATATATTCCAGATGCTGTTTTGTGTGCAACTGATTCTTCTTCTTTTTTTAAAATCACATCTTCCATAAGTATGGAGTTAGACCACAGTGGTTTCTTGCCACTATAACAAGACCTTTTTCATATAGGATCTTGAATATAGTTGAGCCATTGTGACACTGGTGAGGTTACCCAACTATTAAAAAGAGCTCCTCCCATTGTGACTTCACAGAAGCATAAATATTAAAAGCATCTCCTTTTGAAGCATTGGTACTGTTTTATCATTTATACCTCCTAAAGAATCACTAGAGCCACAGGGTGAGAGAAGCATTAATTTTTGGACACCACAGTGCCTGGAGTGGAGTCATTTGGTAGTTGTTCTATACTTACTATAATACACAGTTTTGCCAAAGAATTCCCATTTATTCAAGGAGTAAAGTAATGTCTGTATACATATAGATATACACACATGCACATATATTGACTATACATGTACATACACATGTATATTTTCTACACACATATATACATATTATTTATATATATACAATACATACATACACACACACACATATATATATATATTTCTGTTGGTGTATTTTCTCACTTGAATTTCTGTAGTGATTTTTAAGATAAAACTTTGTAGCAACAAAGAAAAGCTATGTGAAGGCTGATGTTGTTTTCCTGTTTTCTCACATCCAGCACAAAAATCTCTTTAGTGATTGATGTAAAATATGTTTCCTCTCCTAAGTTTTAGTCTCCAAGAGGTAAGAGTTAATAGAAAATTTGTTGTCATTTAAAAAAGAAATATGAAGATTTAACACAAAAGGTAAAAATTTACTTACATTAACCCATGGATGTTCAAGGACCTGCAAAGCTGAAAACCGCTGATCAACATCCACCAATAGCATCATGGTAATCAGTTCCTGTGAAACCCAAAATTAGATCCAGTTTATATGACGTCTCTTACAAAAAAACAAGTTTTTAATTACTAGGTTTCTGTTCCAAGTTGGAAAACCATCCTAATGCTCTATCTTTTCTTAAATGTGGTATTCTGCTAACTAGGCTAACTGCTTCCTAGGGATAAATGATCACCAAAGAGTATTCAACACTTATGTAATGTGATGCTATGCTAGACATTTTCAAATCAAGTTAAGTTTTCTCTTTTGATTTATTCTTTCATACCTGAAAAACAACCTGAAAAGATTTAAAAAAAAATAAAAAAAAGTTTTATAGTCATTGGTTGGTATAGGAAAAAAATCCCATTCAATGTGGGATACAAAGATTCTGAAATTCCTTTTAAAGTGGTCAGCTTTTTATAGCTGGTTTTGTGAATCTTCTGAAAGGTGCAGTTTTAAACTAAAGGTAAAGAAAAAAGTTAATTCTAACTAGATTACCTCAATATATATATATATATATAATATATATTTATATATGTATGCATAAAAATCTCATTTCTTTATTTTTATCGCTTTGCTCTCAAAGGAAAATCCTCTTTCTCCTTGAAACTGGCTAATATGTTTTATTTGAAAAGGAAGGGCAGAGAAAGAACATGCTAATGGCTTATATATGGGAATTATTATGTATATGTGCATAGATATGATATACATAAATAAATGTGCTGATATGTATACACATACACAAATATATATACATATATATATATTTGTATGTATTATGTATATATATTCCTCAAAGTTGAAGACACAGCTTGACTGGGAGGCATTTTGTTATCAAGCCAATGTGATGTCTTTTGGATGACTTGAAAGTTCTGAAGTGAGGATAACAAATCCATAGGATTAATGAAGGCACAGAGATCTTGAAATCACAGATTAGGACATATTGTTGTGCCAGCAGTAAGCTTGTTTTATTTGTGAATTCCTAGATACTAAGGTAAACTGAACTTGCTTTGAAAATGGCCCACACAGGGTCACAGTCCACTAGTGTTGAATACTCTTTGGTGATGATTTCTCTTAGGAGACAATGCAGTGTTAGCAGAACGAGCAGAGAATGTGGAGTCAGAAGATCTGGTTTCAAGACCTGTTCTGTCATTTGCTATCTATCTGGGTCACTTAACTTCTCTAACCTCAGTTTCTTCATATGTAAGATGGGAATAATAATAATAATGTAGAAGGTACAGGGCTACTGTAAAAATCAAATGAGGTGACACTTGGAGTACTTGGATTACTGTGAAAAGCTATATAAATGTCAGTTATACTACCATTATCAATCCCAACCAAGTCAAGAATATCCAGGATTTGTTCATTCATTTAGCAACCATCTAGGAAACATTTACTCAGTGTGAAGCACTCTGTGGGGAACTTTGAGAAATGTAAAAATATATAAGAACTAGTACCTGTCTTTAAGGAGGTAAGTGAATCTAGGGGAGATAATCAAACATAGGAGGTAAAATAGGCAGAAAATAACTAGAAATAAAAAAAGAAACAGTAAAGACATTAGCAATAGTACAGAGAAGAAGTGCTATAGTTATTTAGAAGAAAAAAACATTGCTTCCTTCTGGTTGGGAGTGATAAAGGAAGAGGATGTTGGAATAGAGCCTTGAAGGACGGGTTAGACTTTGACAGGTAGAGGTAAAGGGAGGACATTCTAGGAAGAAGGAAGGACTATGATCAAAGGTACAAAGATAGAACTTTTAGTTCTTTATAACTTGCCTCAAACATCTTTGGTGACTTTTTACTATTCCTAACATAAAATATTAAATTCTCAGGTTGGCATTCAAAGCTCTCCATATGATTCTCACTTACCCTTCCAGACTGATTTCATATTATTCTCCCTTCATATACTCCCCAATTCAGTCAGACTGGCCTACTCACTGTTCTTTCGCTGTCTTCCTTGCATTCTTTCTTCACCTTTGTCTCTGGGAATTCCTAACTTCCTTTGAACCACATAATTTAGGTGCCACTTTTGACCCCAAATCCCCTAAACTATTTTATTAATGTCTCAAGTCATCAGAGTTCTCTAACTTCTAAAATTACTCTGTATTCCTTGTGAACATATTTTGAGAATATAAGGTCCTAAGGCAGAGACTTTTACTTTTGTCTTGATTGAAGACCTGAAGACTCATCTTTCTGAATTTAAATCTGGTCTTAGACACATTAGCTTTGGGACCCTGGCCAAGTCACTTAACTTTGCTTCAGTTTCCTCATCTGTAAAATGAGCTGGAAAAGGTAACAACAAACTTCTTCAAGAAGACACCAATGGGGTCACAAAGAGTTGCACTGAATGAGAAATGACTGAACATTATATGTCTTGCACCTCATAAATGCTTTGAAAAGATTTGTTGAAATGAATTACTTACAAGAGTCCTCATTTTGGAGGGATGACAGTGAATGTAATTGACTAGAGAACATTTTGTTTGAGTCTTTTCTACTTAAAATAGAGAGTATTTGAAATTTTGAAAGTTCCTTCTTTTCCACAAATTTGGATGCTATTTGGGTACATGCCCAATGGAAAAAAGAGTCACCCAGAACAGATCAGAGATCTTGAGCTTACGTAGTGAAAGTCAGAAATCAGCCAACTTTTGAGTTCAAAAAACGTACTTCGCAGTTGGGTGGGAGTGGAATATGGACTTCTGCTGACTGTGTACTTTGCAGTGTACAGATGTGACTAATGAGACCTTTAGTATATCTCATGCCAATTACATTTAGAGCCCATTTTTCACTCAGCTGTTAAAGCCATTGCTTTGGGGGTCTCTGAATTCCCTGGCTCATTTCTGCCTCAAAATAGTAGCGTTTCTGTTCCCTGTGAGAAATGTGATATCTGAGGGCTGGATACCAGCCTGACTCATTGGATAGTCACTTCCTAATCATCCTCAGTATCATTCCTTGCTTGGGTTTTACCATTTCTCTCTTTCAGCCCAAACCAAGCACTTTCCTAGCAATTTGTTTGATTCCTTCACATTCTTTACCTTTCTCTTGGGGGTGTGAGGATAGGCTATAACGAATACTGCCACGACCAGCTTCTCTAAGACCTCGATCTTGTATCAAGTCTTAATCTTGTAACTAAAATTCATCCAGAAGGTAGAATGAATGAATGAATGAATGAATGAATGAATGAATGAATGAATGCTTGCTTCCTATTGAATTAGGTGCTGGGAATACAAATATAAAAAGAAAAAGTCCTAGCTCTCAAGGAACTTGTATTCTAATAAAGGAAGATAACACATGTAAGAGGTGTTATTGAACTGAAAATTTATAGGGTTGGCAAATAGAGTTAAAGGGGAATTAATTGGTATGTCTTTCCCAGGAATATTAGTGTTGATCTGATTATGGTTCACAGAGCTAAGAACTGAAAATAGGGAGTATTAGACAGTAGAAAGTATACATAGGCAGTATCATGGCATGAGAATGCCTGGAGAATAGCCACATGGTGGATCTGGGTCAGGTTAATTACTGAAAAGCCTCATTAGTCAGGAACCAGGACTGCTGGGTGGGAGCTAAAGCTTCAACTGGAGACAGGAGACATGGCATGAAAATACATAGAGTATAGAAGGTAAGATCACATACTCTTTTAACATACAGACTGGTCATTGGCATAGCTTTGGCTTGACATTTCATTGACATTAATGAAGCCTTCCTTCTGTAGCCCAGTTGAAAGTGATCTCATCATGATTGTCAGATTACTCAGAAAATGATTTTCTAGGTTCTCCCTTGCATCATATTTCTTTCTTTTTTTGAACATGCCTTATGCCGCCTATCAAAATATAAGATTTTGGGAAGAGTATTGTTCTTCAACTTTGTATCCCCAGCCCCTTGCATAATGCTTAGTAAATGATGGTTGAAAAATGAGTTGAATGAGTGTTGGCTCATCTTTCAGCATGATGGATTTCTTTTTTGTTTTAAACCCTTATCTTCTGTCTTAGAATCAACACTGTGTATTGGTTCTAAGGCAGAAGAGTGGTAAGGGCTAGGCAATGTGCCTTGCCTAGGGTCACATAGCTAGGAAGTGTCTGAGGGCAGATTTGAACCCAGGATCCCTGTCTCTGGGCCTGGCTCTTTATCCACTGAGTCACCTAGCTGCCCCCTACCCTGGATTTCTTGACTGAGTTTGATGATGTTGGCATTACTTGGCAATATGCCCCCAAGGCAGTTGAATTTCATTGGTCACTTAATTGTGTTAAAGGGTTGAATGTGATGTTTTTCTTTTTTGATGGTGATACAACAACTCATTCTCTGTCAGATGGATTATCAGTCTACTTCCCTATGCTGATCCTGCAAATCATCCTTGAGAGCACTGGATACTTACATCATCTATCCCATGGCATTTGACTTTAATACCATGTCCTTGTGGTGTGTCTCTTTGATTTCCCAATTGCCCCAACAAAATGGAGGGGAACCAAGTAATCCTCTTTTGCCAAATGTATCTCCTACGCTCTAAATCAGAATCTCTAAATCCTAGAGGTAACACACCTCTGCTGAGTCATGACACAGAATCAAAGTTACATGTGAAGTCACTGCATCTAGCCCCCTATCTTTAGGCAAGCCCAATAGCTAAATTACCTCTGACAGATAAAAATTGATCCCATTTTCAAAAGATCTCCAGGGGAGGCATACACTAAAACTCCATATGGCAGTCCATTCCAAAGTTGACAAATTTAATTATAAGGAAATAATTTCTTATGCATAACTTCAAATCCTTCATTGGAGATTAAACACATTTTTTATTGTTCAGTCTGTGAGTAATAATGCCACGTGTACTTGAAGATAGTTCTTAAGTCATCCATGAACCTTTTTTCTCTGGGATGAATAAGACCCATTTCTTTCATCTTAGTTGCTCTCTTCTGAATATTCTTCAAGTACCGCCATTCCCCTGAGTCCACATGCTGATCTGGGATGGGGTTGATCTTAAAATTAAAAAAGCTGGAACTCAATATGAGCGGCTAGACCAGAGCCAAATGGTGGAGCCAGGGGTATTCAACAATAAATTATACTCAGATTTGGAACTTTTCAAAATACAAAGGATATTTCATAAAGAAGGGGAACAAAAGCCAGAATAATTCTTTCTTAATAGCCCAAACAGATTAAAAAATTTTTTTGGAACCTAACTCAGTGCTGGTGACAGTTGCACAAAGTAAAATAATGCAATGAAAAGTCTTCCATTTTCTAAAGCACTTTAATTTTCTTACTGCAAGTGCTTAACATATTTGTAAGAATTGTTTTTCAAGTGGACTTCCTGGTTTTCTTGGATGAAATGATATGCCCTTCCCCTTCTCTTTATCTAGTCAAGTCCAATTTGTCCTTCAATGCCCAATTTAAGTCCTATTTCTCTCATGAAGCTTTTCTGAACTGCTCCAGCTAAATGAGGATTTCTTCCTTCTCTAATCCCTTATGGCTGGCACTATGAAGCATACCAATACCTTTGGCACATTTTGGCATTTGATTATAGACACTATTGTGTTCTTTAATTCTCTTAAGTATGCACATCTAGTTTTTCCAACAAGATCATAAAGGTCTTAAAGACAGGCATCCTATCATATATATCTCTTTCCAACCCTCGCTGATTTGGGCACATTTCTCTAGGTGATTAATAAACACTTGTTGAATGGCAAGGAAATTTTATGTAACATAAATCCCCATAAAGAAAGATTTTTCTTATCTATCCGCACTGGGGAAAAATAAAGTGATAAAAATGTATATTAAACATATAATAATATAGCTGAATGGATAGTGCTATGAGTTAGTGAATATATGTCTTATACAATGGGTAGGTATATTACAAAGATCCTACTGATTCCTGTCTTCTTACTGATGCCAACACCCATTTCTGTAACCCTCGTGTTCTCCTAGTGATGCTGAATAATTTTGAATTAACAAACACTATGATACAAAAAGAATCAAAATTTCCAGTGAACTAAAGTACAATGGAGTAATACAATGGATGCAAATAGGTCTGACCCCAAATCTACTGGCTGCTTATCAGTAGATTCAGAATGAATTTGGAATTGGCAGCATCAAGATTTTAAAGCACTTCAGAAGCTAAGGATATACTAACTGTAAGATCTCTGAAAATCTATCCCAATGTAATGTGCCAGAAAGTGATACTTGTACAATATCAATAGACTCTTTGCCACGGGTAACTAGCACACATTCCCAGTGTTAACATACATAAAGAATACAAAATCCTCCAAACTCTACCTTGGCAGAATCCGAAACATTGTCCCAGTATGGAGAAGGAAAGTCCACTTGACCCATCAGGATCTGATCAAAAAGCACTTCCTGATCATCACCACTTCTATTTAAGGGGAGAAAAGAAAAGCAAATTCAGGGTACATATCTGTAGACTCTACATAATCATGAACTGGAGCACTCCCTCCCCCAACAAACTTTGTAAAATGGATGTTTTTAAGCAATTCAAAATGTCAAAGAGGATTTGTTTTGGTAAATTTAAGAAGTGAACAAATTTTAAAAATAGCATAGAGATTTGTGAACATCATATAAATTAGCATGCGCAATATTGAAAAAATAATAGGCATTACAAATAAAGATCGCCCCTTTCCCCTGCAGCAGACTTCTTTGTATTCAGTGCAAGAAAGACATATGGATCATTCTGAGAATAGAGAAATACATTGTTAGGAGCTGAATAGAATATTGTGGTCCATACCCACGGAATGGAGGGAAACCACACAGCAGGATATAAGTAATCACACCAGCTGCCCAGATGTCCACCTTGAGGCCATATCTAAAAATGTAAGTGATATTATGATTTAGAGAAATCAGGCTCGGGTAAATTACAGCGCATATTACAATACATTAACATCTCTACCCTTTCTCTCCATCCCTCCATTAAAAAATAATTAACACTAGATAGACTGAGACTGGAGAAAAAAGATTTCCTATCCAAAGCACATAAATGAAAACCAGAGGAAGTATATCCATGTACACAAGCAGACATGTATAAGTGTTGAACTGTAGCAAAATAAAATAAAATAAAACTCGGACTTTGAGCCCAAAAGGAAAATGTGATTGTTCCAACCTTGTGGTACCTGAGATAGTCACTATGGTCATGGTCAGAGAAAGAGTCTATTCTCTTGCTTATTTATGTCATTTTTCCGAGAGTTCTTATTTTTTATCCCTTCTATCAACTTGTACCTCTCTCCCTTCTCCCCCCACCAGCTATCATAATAGCTAGCATATGTTACCCAATTTAATCCTCACAATAACCACATCAGCTAAGTAATGTAGGCATTATCATCACTTTATGGAAGCTAAGAAATTTAAATTTCTTTCTTCTAATTATTCATATCTCGTGTCAGAAATAAGGTTTTAATCTAGATCTCTCAGGACTACAATCTAGTATTTTTCTCTTATTTTCATATTTTCCTTCCCCATTGACTGCTTTTCCCTTTGGCCTACTTGGTGATTGCCTTCTCCCAAAAAGGGTAGGAGAAAAAATTTACCTTTAGGCTGCCCAGAGATTACTAGGTTGGAGGAAGGGTAGGGCTTAAAGCGGGTAAGAGGGAAAGAAGGAAATAAGAGAGTGGAAAAGGATGGAAATGGACTAGACAGAAAATGTCATTTCAATAAGCATAGAAAAAATTTAGAGAGTTTTCTATTGCTTGTAGTGGTAGATGCTCAGTATCAAGAACTTTCTGGCCTAGGCCTATTTGGAAAGAGTGAGGATGGAGGAGGATATTGATGGGGATAGGAGAGAAAAGAGATGGGGAGAAGGAGAATGAATGGAAGGAAGAGGTAAAGGAAGGAGAAAGAGAAGAGGAAGGAGAAAAAAGAGAAGAAGACAGAAACAGAGGAGAGAGAGAAGGAAAGGAAAAAAGGAGAAAGAGGAGGAGAGAAAGAGAGGAGAGAAGAGATGAGAAAGGGAAAGAGAGAGAGAAGAGAGAAGAGAAAGGGAAGGAGAGAGAGATAAGAGAGGGAGGGATAGGAGGAGGGAGGGAGGAGAGAGAGAAGGAAATTATGGTACTCCTTCTAGGGCTTGAAAGAATCTGTAGCTAGTAGTTTCTGCATAGAGAAATCTGCAAATTACCTCTAGGTCACTACCACCGGTGAGTGTTTACATGCTACATTAAATCAATAGATCCTAAAGAAGGCCAAAATGGGATTGTGATTGGAGATTAAGGGCAACAGAGAAAGTAACCACAGGAAACTGTAATCGCCATCCAGAGCAAATTTTGTTTCTTTTATCTCCTAGAGGGAGTTAATTACTATCACTGTATGTCTCACTGTTAGTCTGAAGACTTTCTCCTCTGGGGTTAATCACTGCTGTGCTAACCCTTAACAGAGGGCAAATGAGAGCCTTAAACAAGACTGCAGTAATTGGTGATTCGATTTGAACAACACACAGAAAAAGCCTTCTCTGCAAAGATCACAAAAGTGAGATGAGAGAGGCCTGATAACTCGGCTAGACCTACAAATAGCAGCACCAATCTTTCATCACTTACTACTATTAAAAACAAAAATGGTTAAGAAGTTACCCAGTTTCTGCAATGATTTCTGGAGCCACATATGTAGGAGTACCACAGACAGTGTACAGGGGGCCATCTACAATGGTTGCCAAGCCAAAATCTCCAAGCTTTAGAGATTTGCTGCCATCTTGGTGTTCATAAACCTAAAATAAATACAAAAATCACAAGCTAATGAAAAACATAAAAGCATCAGGAAGGTTTTTACTGAAGAAGTGAAGGGGAACAGAGTTTAAATCCTCTAAAATGTCTATTCTGATTTATGTTAAGAGCTTTTGATTCCTGTCCTTAATAAAAAAGGATTTTAAAATTCAGTTTTTTAATAAGCAAAGGAAGTAATTTTCAAGTCATCTCATTACATACACACATATTCATTAAAATTATCTGTCTAATATTAGGTGTTAGATACCACCAAATTTTGACAGTTTCTGCTTGGTATTTTCTTTAATTTTTGTTTTAATCTGTGAAGAGAGTGTTTGCACTTCAACTGAAGTGATCTGAAACCATTATCAGGAAGATTATTATTAGCACATTCTGTTTTGGAGATTCTTCCGAAAGCATGCTATTGACAAGAGGGAAAAGTATACAAGTACTTTTATTCACTCTTTTTGATGAAAAACCCTACACATTTCATATTTCCTTTAATGTCAATCTAGAATGACCAGAAATGATTATAAAAATCATCCCCCCAAATTCTGTCTTCAAAGAAGAGATATAAAGACACTCAGGAGTCTTAGCCTCAGCTCCCCATCAGAAACAATTAGGAAGGAGAAAAAGAAAATCATAGCAAGAACTAAGATATCCTCAAGAGAATTTTTTCAAGAAAACAAAGACTATTTCCCTCCTCACATCAAAAGAATTCTTCAAGGAAGTTATTTCCTACATGTTCTTCTGTTATCACTCTATGATCATCTGTTACTTGCCTCAGCAACCAAAGCTGTTGCCTGGCAAGCCACTTCACTGCATGTCAGGAGAGCAGCTACTGTACATATACCACGTCTGCCTTCCTTTGAAAGAAATAGATTAACTCCCCATTTTGTTGCAGTGTAAAGTGCAGATGTGTCTAGCTAGCTATGTTGTTTCATCAGCAAAGATTATTTGCTTAGGTGGTAGTAGTTTTTTGGAGCCTCCTCTTTTAGGGAGAGGGAATCTGAGAACGAGGGAAAGTCCTTACTCTAATTCCAGACACATAATTGGGATGAAGGTCTTCTGTGGTAATTTCCATCATGTATGTGGCGTTGTCTTTCTAGAAAGCAATTAGATATCCACCCAGAGACATAATGGCTCTTGCACTTGAAGCACAAGTTAGGTTGCCCTGAGGTCCATAGAAGTTAAAAGATTATAATTATCTACTGCTCCCAGAAACTGAATCACAGGACCACAAAAACTCACAATTGGCAGAAATCTTAGAGGTCATCTTGGCTTTAACTATACCTAAACATAATTTCTTCAATAACATCCCCAATAAATATGCATCTTGTCTCATCCTTAAGCACTGCAATGAGGGGGCACTTGTTAACTCTTGATGTAGTCTATTCCTCTTTTGGATAATACTAATGTTAAAAACTTTTTTAACATCAAACTGAAGTTTACCTCTCAGTGATTACCAAGAATTGCTCCTAATTCTGGTATCTGAGGCCAAGTAGAACAAGTCTAATTCATCTTCCAAATGACAGACTTTGAAGACAGCTAGGACACCCTCTCTATTTCTCTCCTGCCTCCTCTAACAAGACTTCTCTATTTCAGAGAAATCCTTTCAAATGATCCTTTCCATTGCATAGACCAGTGATTCCCAAAGTGGGCGTCACTGCCCCCTGGTGGGTGCTGCAGTGATCCAGGAGAGCGGTGATGGCCACAGGTACATTTGAGGGCGGTGAATAACTGTAAGGGGGCGGGGATAGCATGTGACAGAGGGCATTAAGTAATATTTTTTTTGGAAAGGGGGCGGTAGGCCAAAAACATTTGGGAACCACTGGCATAGACTATGGTTCCCTCATCACTGTCCTCTGGATTCATTCTGCTTTGTCACTTTCCTTCTTAAACTACACTGCCCACATCTAAACACAATCTATTATTGAAGTGTTCTGACACAGGCTGAATTCACTGAAATGATCACCTTCATCCTGGACAGTTTGATGCTCTTAATTCAGCTTAAGATTTCATCTTTTTTGGGCTGTTTTATCACTGAATAGTTGACTTTTTCTGAGATAACAGTTAAAGGATTACATATTTAGAGCTAGAATCTTTAGATATCATCTAGAACAATGTTGATATTTTTCATGGAAAGAGATGAATTCACTTGTTCTATTTTGCTTAGGCTGAAAGCTGTCCTTTGACTCCAAATCCAGTGTCCTATCCATGCTAAACCATTTCTTCTCCTAGGTATATTTTTTTTAAATTAAAACATCATGCTTCCTAATCCTATGAAGCTGATTTTTTTTATCCGAGGATAAAACTTTAAATTCAGTAGGGGCTTATCTTCAAAGATATAACTCATTATCCAAGCTTGTCAAGATCCCTTTGGATATTAATTCTTCTTCCAGTATTAACTCCCTCAGTTTTTGCTTCATCTGAAAATTTGTGATAACATTCCATCTATGCCTTAACTTAAGACACTGAACAAAAATTCAAGTAGCAAAAAAAAAAATATAGAGCCCGGGGGCATTCTGAAGTGGATATCAACCCAAGATGATCTTGTTCCATTAATCTACATGCTGGGAAATTATCCATCATGCTTCATAGAAGCTGTCTAGCATTGGCCAAGCACAGTTGATAGTGTCAGGGGCTTCAACACATTGATACCAGATGATTTCATTTCCCAGATTGTTCCCTAGTACCTAGCTGTTGTGCTCTGAATACAGAAGGTACTTATTATTATTATTAATAAATTCGATTCAATTGAAAAAGTGTTTTAGGCAAAGAGAGTCTCTCTTTCATTTACACAATTGCTATTTATTTGTCTGTGAGCTTAATATGCAAGATACTTGAGTGCTAACCCTTTGACTCACCCAGCAAAATATTTAAATGCATTCATAGAACTGAGTAGCCTTTGAATTTAAATGGATGCTCCTTTTTAGTCATAGCATCCAGAAATAGAAAATTCCTCACAGGTCACCTAGTCCATTCTTCTGGCTTCTATAATTCAATTGTTTTGTTACCTTTCTATGAAGCAAAGCAATTCAGCCCTTAGTCCTCCTCCACTGTTACCCATATACTGATGGCGCATGCTTTGTCCAATTATGTAGACTTAGCTCCTCATTTTTGCTCTGTCTCCTCTTCTTCAGAATTTCCATGGCTCTTCTCCTAATACAGTGCTTGCTTTAACTGTACATGCCTTCCCCACATTCTACAATAATCTAAGAACAAAAGCAGCCACCCACGGAGCGAGTCATAAATCACATTCCAGGTCTAACTGAGGATCATGTCATTCCTTTGTACTTACCAAAGGTATTTTTGTTACATCTCTCTTTTGGAACAAAATGCAGGTCATAAAGGCCATTGTATGAAAGTGCACATGTGCCAAACTCAATGTGAGAAGAGATGGTTGCATGTGAGATAGACATGTGATGTGAGGTATAGTCTGTGGGGGTGTGTGTCAGGGGGAGGGAGAAATGAGAGCAATAGAATGGAGGTAAAGAAGCAAAAGAAAAGGAAAAGGAGAGGGAAAGAGAGAGAAACAGAGAAGGGAAGAAGGGAAAGGATGAAGGGAGAGAGGAAGGAAGAGGGAAAGAGAAAGTAGTAAGAGTCGATGAGTATGTATAGATGGGGCTGTCAGATAGGTAATGTAGGATATATTACTGACAGACATAGGGTGGGAGAAAGCTGGTAAGGTAAGATTTAGAGTATGAGAAGACAGGGCATATGTATACCTGATAAATAGTGGTATGAGACTAAGTTATAGAATCATAAAGTTTCATAAAACTGGAAGGGACCCCAGTGGCCATCTAGGCAAACCCATACCAAAAAACAAACAAACAAAAAATCCAGAAACTCCAAACTCCCTCTGAAACATACTCAAAAAAGCAGTAGCCCAGGCTGAGGTTCTTGTGTGGGAAAGATGAGATATGTGTCAGAGGAAGAGTGTGAAGGGAATCCATGAGGTATGTGTATGTGAGATACTGGGTACAAGGGCAGAAAATTAAGTGTGTGACGGGTTAGGGACATGGTGTGAGATGTGAGTGGGAAGGCAATGAGGTAAGATTGGAGGGACATTTGAGTACAGTGTGAGGGGAAATGATGATGTTTATGTGGGGTTGGAGTGGAAAGGACTAGGCTGCCTTTTATATAAGGACTCTTACACCCAGAGAAAGAGGAAGTGAGCCCAATAAAGTCATTCCTGGTACCTGTGTAGTATCTGACTAATGTTGGGTTTGGTTCTTGAGTGGTCTTTCTCCCCAGGACTCATTCTCTTCTATCTTCATATAACATAAAAATTGTCTCATGGAACCCCTTTCATATCACCCAGACCAGTTGGGTCTTGCAGAAGACAGTTTGAGAAATGCTATACTGAAATATACCAATAACTTAACACATGCAAAAAAGGATCCTAAATATTTAATACAGCTCTGTGATATAGTCCAAAACTTTAAAAAAATTAACAAGTATAAAAATATTACTTTAAAACAAACAAAAGCTTGACTGACTTGAAGGAATGTTTTTTTCACCAAAAAAACTTAGTAAGCATACTTCAGAGTTGATAACTGCAAGCAGCAATTTTTTACTCTATCTCAAGAAACGATTAAAATTACAACAGTTATAAAATTCCAGTGTCTTTTTTGGACCCCTCTTTCATCTCTTTTAACAATAGTATTTTAAAGAAGTTTCCATGCTTAAAGGCTGTATCAAAACGTTTCTCCTTCTGTGGGTTATATTATAAAATTTTAAAGAAAATTAACATGAACAGGTCATGGAATTGCTTAAGAGAGGAAATAACAACTCGGAGACCAAAGCTTAGAACATAATTGGAAACATTTCTATTCACAAACAAACAAGATATGCTTCAAAAACTAGTTATGAGTTAATCAACTGTCTAGAGTTTCAGGTTTAGGACTGCAGTTTTAAAATTCTTTGTCACTTACTTGATGATATATGATTTATGAAAGTATGAAACTGAACTTTTTTCTTCTGTAGGAGATAGAAGAATTAAGAAGAATGTATACCATAGTCCAGTGAGAAATTTGCCATGGGAAAGAGTTCTAATGAACTTACAACTGAGTCTTCTCATAAGAGAGGGCAACAATCACAGATGGAGGCACACTTGTCTGTTGCTGCACCAATAAAAGATGGGCATGGGTAACATGATTTAAAAATCTAATTAAAACTTTGTTAAAACCACAGATTGTTGAATACATCTGTTTCACCAAAAAAAAATTACTTCCAAGAAAGTATTTTCCCAAATGGCAGCTATAAATCCACTTTAAAGATCTCTAACTTTTAATTAAAAACTTAGTTCAAAGCATCTAACAAGTGCATGTTTACAAGACCGAAGCCACTTGACTTTATTCCTCAACATCTCTGCTTAGTAACCATACTTTAAGAGTTTAGTAACTTAGTAAGCATACTTCAGAGTTGATAACTGCAAGCAGCAAGTGTAGACTACTCAGATAACTTGATTTGAGTTGCTTCAGTGATGTGGTCTCCTTGTAAAATAAGAAAATGAGTTTGCTTTCATTCTAACTACATTTTAAGTAAAGCCCATGACCACCACGACCCACACGTGAGGTGGTGGGACATTAATTGTCCGTCAAGGAGTAATCACACCGTGAGAGATAATTTAATGTTCGTCTTAGGCACAATAAATACTGTAGATGCTCCCCTACATTTAAATGCTGAAGGGCTATTAAAGAGACGGGGATTAGTGCAAATTACCCACTATGTAGTGCTTTCACTGTTTTAACGAAGCAATAAAACTGTGTAATTGTACAGCACTAATTGAATGCAGCTACACATAATTGTGGGCTGCCATATGTATCCTATTACTATAAAGACTGTCAGTATTTTGTAAGCTGCTCTTGTGATCATTGCAGATGGCTACAGTCAGAGAAGTTGTTCTCTAGGGTTTATTATATGGCTATAAAGACATCCCATGATTTGACAGAATAAACGTGTTAAATAGCAGCAATTATGAAAAAAGGGCCCAATTAAAACATGAAGGCATGTCCTACCGAGAATAGACACAGTGAAAGGTTAGGTATGCAGACTTTTGGCACACTGGTATTTTACATTAGGAGTCTCTGCAAAGGGACGATTTTTTGCTTTTCATTTCTCTGGGCTTAGGCACTTAACAGTAACTTCCTCAACAAAAGATGTTTGTATGTAGACCTGATTTGCCTTGGACGGGAAAGCCAGACCATTTGGAAAAGATGTTTTTAAAAAATGTTTTTAATATAAAGTAATAAAAGGCAGCAGGTGATCATAAAACAACACGAAACCCCATTGATGACCCTAAACTCTGAGGATAAATGTGCAACGTTCTTGTGATCCTGTGTCAGGGGGCTAAATACTGACTACTATAGCAGATGTATCAAACCAAACATAATCCTCATCACTGCTCTGCTCAGACTATGGGACTATGGTATGTATAACCCTATTTCAATTTTGGCCTGGTATCACTGGTATCCTGGGAATTATTTACCCAGGAAAGGGGCTAAAAAGAAATTCAAAATGGTTACATGAAACTTGGATTAAACTAAAGGGGGCATTTTTTGGTATCATTTTGCATTTGTGAAGTTGACATAATTATAATTCCGTATTTAACAATACAATTCAGTGTTTAAAGTTTGACTCTTATTTTAAAGAAACTCCTATTCAACTAGTTCAGGAATTCCTGACATTAGATCACAGGGTTTCATTTTCCAATAACTGGATTCATTTTAAAAAATTTTCACCTTCCAAGAAGTAAAATAAAACTTCATCAGTAAATTGCTGTTTTTCTTATTCTCTTTAAGCCATTAAAAACTATTATTAACTTTTTAGTCTTAAGAAATTAATTACCCTTTTGTTTGAATCTCCACAACAATCTTTTGCAGTAGGTGCTATAGGTATATCATCTCTGTTTTACATATGAGGAAACTGAGGTTGATGGAAGTGAAGTGAATTGTAATAGCTGAGAAGCATCTGAGAAGTTGAATCCATGTTTTCCTGACTTACCCACTATGCCAAGATGCCTACCAATGCCTTCCTTTTCAAAAGATATATCACAAATTTTAACTTACTATCTGGTTCTAAATAATTTAGAAAAAGAAATAAACTTAATTTCAAACATAATCTATTTAGTCTTATACTGGGTGATAAAATCTTTATAAAAATAAATCTTAAGATGATAGAAATAAGACAAAGGCAAAAAAGCTTTATATAATCAATAAGAGGGAAAGGAGAAGAGTTATAATAATAATATTGAGTTAGAATATAAAATTAAGATTTAAAAATACTGGGTGGAAAACAATTCTACCTTTTGCCTACCTTCTCCCCTTCCCCTTTTAGAGGTACTGCTTCTCTTCCCTGGGAACTCCTCCCATTCCCTTGCCATATTCTTTTTGACCCTCAGACTTGGACAAAAATTGAAGAGTGAAGCATTTTCCATAGGTCTTCCTCCTGTACTTTTCTTTGCCATTCCAAAGGTAGGAAGAATGTATGTGTGAGGAAATCTACTGCCTAGATCTTCAAGACCTGTTTATATAATTACTTATGTTTTGTCATTAGCAACAGGTTTAGAGTACATGCTGGGCTTTGTAAAATCACACAGGAATCACTTGAATTGTAAATTAAATGACCTAAATGAGATGCATTGGGGAAGAACACACAATGGAGAAGACAGCAGGGAAAACAACAAAGGAAAATTCTTCTTGGTGAAACCAGTTATTTTAGAATTTCAATCTTGGCATTTTTAATTGATAGCCCATCTCTCTTGATAATTGGAGATGGAAACCCAAGAACCCTCTAGTCTAATTTTCTGCTGAGAATCTCTTTGAAAACATGTACGGTAGATTGTTATCCAGCCACCACCTGAACTTTTCAAGTGAGGAAGAGCTCACTACTTTGGGAGGAGACTGTTTTCTTTTTAGCTAAGTCCTATTAGAAAGTTAATTCTTATGCTGAAATCTGCCTCCATTGGCACTAGTCCTATTCTATGGAATAACACACAAAGCAGAATGGTGCAGTGGAAAGGACAATGGAGTTAAGATGGACTTTTCAAGAAGAACCTGCAATTTTCTTTTCTTGTCCCTAGAGGGTACACTTGTAGACCACTAAAGCACAAATTAATGATTACGGACAACAAAGGAAGTCATTTAAAAGAGATGACAAATGGTTCAATTTGGAGCCCTCAGGAAAAAAAGATCCCTATTTATGTACTGATTGTTGACCAAGCATTTTTCTTTTTTGAGAGAAAAATACTTTATGTTTCTATGAGTAAATCTTGTACAATTCAAGAAAACCTAATGCTAATCTTTACAATTAACTTGAATAGTCATAGAGCATGTCTTTGTGTTATGGGGTTCCTTTCCCTATTTAATCAAATCTGTATCTCAGTGTTTCAGGATAATGGATTCATAGCTCTAGAGTTGGGAAGGACCTTAGAGATCATTGAGTCCAACTTCCTCAATTTACAGGCAAGGAAACTGAGGCCAAGGAGGTTTAGGTGACTTGCCCATGATCACATGCTAGTAAGCTGGGATCTGCACCCTTGTCTTCCTAGTGATCCCTCCCACTTGACACTCTTCCCTCCTCCACATTCTATCATCTATATTATGCATCTCTCCAGGAATAGGTGGAGAGATTCAAAAGTTTTCTGAAGTTAACACAAATATAATAACAAAAATAACACAAAAAACTGGAATCCTGAGATTAATTTAGGGAAAGAAAAGGAAAAGTCAAAAGCAAGGAATATGAGTAAGAAATTAAAGGGCCACATTGATCTTCTAGCAGCTTTAATTAAGGAATAATTTTGAAAATATTTAACTGAGCTTGAAAAATTCCTGATGGTTCTAATGCTAGCCTTCTCTAAGATTTTTTCTTCCTCTTAATGCTGAGGCATCTAGTATTACCAGATTCATGATTTCAAAGCTTTGTTGGGTCTGATGGTGGCATGTGAATTGTCATCCATTTGTCTCAAAATATATAATAAAAGAATAATTATCAGAAGTAGGGCCTGTAAGTAAGATATCTATAGCAAAGACTACAGAATAGACTCTTGACAATTGCCCCAATACATGAAAGTAGTCACTGCTTCAATGGCCCCAATTTTCTCAAGTATCTCAATCTTTTCTTGGGAGTAGTTAGAACTCTGATTAGCAATGTTATCTTTTCCCACTTCTTGAGGGACCATTGACAATAGTCTCATTGCTCTTAGCTTTCCTCATACTCAGCTTGAAGAAATAGTTTGAAGTTGTATTTTTAGGGTTAAAAGGAAAGAATAGTTCAGAAAGGTTAATATGTGATCCATAATCAAGGAACTCCCCAATTCTGATGAGACTAGAAATTCTATTTCTTCTTACCAACAGATTCTCCGGTTTGATGTCTCTGTGAACAATGTTCAAACTATGCAGGTATTTGATGGCACTAGCCAGATTGTAGAGCATTCCACTGGCATCTCTCTCTGTGTATTTGTTCGTGGAGGTAATAGCATCGAAAAGGTCACCTCCCTGAGAACAAAACAGTAGGAACACAGAACATTAGCAGATGGTCTAATGGGGCCACCTATAGAGTAAACTGACAAATTACAGGGAAAGTGAAAGATAAGAGTCAAAGACTTGGCTTTTTTTTTTTTTTTTTAAACTCTTACCTTCTGTCTGAGAATTAATACTGAGTATTGGTTTCCAGGTAGAGGTGTAGTAAGGGCTAGGCAATCAGGGTTTGGTGACTTGCCCAGGGTCATACAGCTAGGAAGTGTCTGAGACCAGATTTGAACCTTGAACCTACCATCTCCAGGCCTGAGGTTCTATTCTCTATGCTACCTAGCTGCCCCGATTTTGGTAATTTAAGAATTTCCCTTATACTTACCTCTTAGAATAGCTTCTCTTCCTAATGCAAAAATCCAGGGGGCACCTCTCATCTGACCTCATTTGAGCTGGGGCTCAAGCTCAAAGTAGAAAGGGGAAAGAAAACTATGCTACACCATTTTCAGTTGCCTACTAATTGGTAAATATGGGTCATCAAAGCTAAATTCTAATGATAGTATGCTTTGTGCCATTGATATATCCTGGGAAGAATTATTATATCATGCATAAACTTTCCTCCCAATGTGATCAAAAGACATATTTACAACCTTCAAAATGAGAAACAAGAATTATGGGAAAAGAATATATTTCCCTCCCAATGTGATCAAAATACATATTTACAACCTTCAAAATGAGAAACAAGAATTATAGGAAAAGAATATATATTTCATGTAGCCTTCTGAAATGAAAAGACCAATTAAGCTTATTGAAAATAGCCCTTTTATAACACGGGGAATCACATTTGATTTTTCAATATAAGAGGTTAGGAAAAAAATAAAAAATAAGAAATGAAAATATGTTTTTAAAAAATAAAGGGATGAAGGAATTGATGGAAGAAGGGAAAGAATGAAGAGAGGAGGAAGAGGAAATGAAGGTAGGAGGGAGAGAATGAATAAAAGAAGGAATGGAATGAAGGAGGGAGAGAATGAATTAGGAGATGAAGGAGGAGAATGAAGAAAAGGAGAAGAGAAAAAAAGAAGGAAGGAAGAAGGGAGGGAATAAATGAAAAAGGAAAGGAGGGACCAAAGCAAAAAAAGAGCAAAGGAAGGCAGGAACAAAATGTTTCAAATACAAGTTTTTTAGAACTCCTTAGTTATTTGAATATATTTTAAAATTACAGTTATTCTTATTTAATTCGACAGGAGAATCCTTAGAGATGATTCTACAACACATAGGTAATATAGAATGGTTTTAATCTCCAATTTTAACCTTTCAATCCAACAATTTGAACTTGATAAGTACTAATAGTATTTGAACATAGTTCTAAACTATTCTGACAAATAATACAGCAAACTATTGGGTATAATGATCAGTTCTATAATTTGATTTGCTATCTGGCTTTAAAAAAGGAATATTAGGTGAATAGAGTTTGGACTAACAATGAAGATGTTTCGAAGGAGTAGCTAACAAAATTTAGTGACTTCTCTGATGTGGACAATGAGGCCTAGGAGAATGATAGTGATAATGATAGAAATGAGGGGTTTGAAAAGTAGAACTAGTTTAGGTATAACAATGAGTTCAATTTTAGATGTATTGAATTTGAAATAACAGTGGGACAATCAAAGGTAGATGTTCTGTGAGTCATTAAAGATATGGCCATAGGATCATAAATTTAGAATTGGAAGACATCTCAGGAGCCATCTCATCCAACTCCTTTATTTTACAGATGAGGAAACTGAGACCCAAGGAAGTTAATTAGCTGCCTTATATGGTACAGGTAGTAAGTAGCAAAGTCAGGATTTGCACCCAGGGCCTCTGACACCTTGTGCTCTTTCCATTGCACTATGCTGCCTCAGATGAGGAATCTTGGTTGGAAATATAGATATGAGAATCATCTTCTTATCAACTATTACTATATCTTATCTGGCTTTCACTTCTGTTTCAAATTTTCAATGTATTCATCACTCATTAATACTTCCCCACCCCATGCCTCTAGAAATAGTACAGATCATAAGTTATTCATGTGTTTCATCCTATGTGATGCCCTTCCTTAAATCATCCTCAGAAGAATATAGCCATCTGGTTGTGCAGAAGGATGTCCTATAGGTCTCTAACCAGTTCCTTTGTTCAGGATTCAGTCCATTTTCATTGTTACTTATAAAGGTAAGAGAATATTTTTGTTAGTTTGTTTTTTTTGTTTGTGGAAGGAGAAAGGAGAGAATTAGAGAAGTCAGAGATTAAATTCCAGTCCTCAAATATGGCTTACTCTTCTTTAAAAGTTCTTTGCCTTTATAGCCTCACTGCTATCCCTCTAGTCTAGTCCCTCATCACCTTACCCATCCCTACCATCTTCTACCTTCAAATCATTCCTACTAGATCTCTGGCCACCAAGTGAATCTTTAAAAAAACACAGATTATATCATGTTTCTTCTTTCCCTAAGAATGTACAATAGCTTAGCTCCTTCCTATAAAACATGGTTCTATAGAACCCATAAATTTCAGACATTTTAGGCATTTATGACTCTCAGTAATTTTTCCAATATGATTTCTCTATATGTCCCCATATTTTCATCTAGCTTTACTATTTTCCTTATTCCCTAAATACAGCATGCTGGTTCCTGACTTTAAAGTTTGTCATGAAATTTTCCTACCTGGTATTCTACATCTCTTCTTGATCTCTCCAAATGTTTTACCTGTCCTTCAGTCTGGTCCAACCCACCTCTTCCCTCAGTTCCTTCTCCTTCTTAGAGTTCTCATATCACTTATTGTCTATATTATTCACTTAATCATGAATGATCAAAAACTGATTCTAATCTCATAACACGTATTTCACATACAAGCACTATGGATATTTGCTGACTGACAAAGGAAAACTTGTAATAAATTATTCTTGTGGAGATAGATGACTATTGTTGTTTTCATTATTTAACTTTGTTCATCTTGTAGGAAAAAGCAGGAATGAGATTCTCCCAATGTTTCAGTAGGCTATGGTTAGATTTTGTTTATATGGTACTCTTAATTATAACATAGAGGTAGTATCATATAATAAAGAATTGTTGTTGGAGTCAAAAAGACCTGGAATCAAGTATTGGCTCTAATATATACTAGGTGTATGACTATCAGATTAAGTCATTTAATTTCTCAGTACCTCATGCAACTTTTAAAGACTATAAATTAGCAGTAATTACCAGTCTATATTAGTTGTAGGAGTTAGTACATCAGGGCATTTCCTACCCTAATGAAATGACTTGTATGGACCAAAAAAATATATTGTTTTCTTTGTGAACTAAAAATCTCCTTTATAAATAAGGAAATCATAGATTTCTGGAGATTATATTTTGTATCTTTGACAGGGATCAAAAATAACCTGATGGCTGGAACTCTAGTGAATACTGAAATCAGATTTATGGCATTATTTGGAATATCATGTGATTTCTTTCTCTATAATAAGGTTGAGGCCCTAGTAAGGAAGACTGGTATTTGAGGATTGATTTGTAAGAGGATTTAAACTTGCACAACTTCCTTGAGTCTTTTGAGCCCAGCCTAGGTCTAATTTTGACCTCTCAGGAAGCCTCCAGACATACTCTCCAAGCAATGAGACCCAAGTCTTAGGACTATGCAATAAGACCAGCCTCTCTACTGTTCATTGTGGAAGTGAATGGCTCTAACACCAATACCGCACCCCCCCTCCCCGGCCCCCTGTCCCATCCCAATGGTTGCTCAGCATATGTTAAGATTCCTTAGCATCTGGGAGTCCTTAATGGTTTCATGGAACCATTCAGTGAAATGGCTTCCCCTCATTAGAATTCATTGGCAGCCATAATGTGAACATATGATGACCAATAATCCACAGTATTATATTAACTGGCAAAGAACTCTCTACAATTTTAAGCCTTTTCCTCTTGGATTCCACTGCTAACTGAAAACTGGATTTAAACTCTGATCTTCAAAAGTCAGTCAATAACAGATGGTTAGTTAATTCTGACAACACATGGTAGGTAGCAAAAACAGTCAGCAATTGTTGGACTGACAATTAATATTGCTATAAAAATACTGTCCTTGGTGCTGAGAAAAGAACATTCTATAATATTTATATAATGAAACTAATGGTGAAAGAAACCGCACTAAGTCATTAAGAAATGAAATTACTTTGGATCAAATCTGTGATTTCATTGGTGTCAAGATCTCCTAGTCAGGAAACCCCTTTTGTTACTGTGGATTGCTTTATAGTGTTAAAGAGTTGCTTGGGGCACTGAGACCCCAAGTTGCTCACCTAAGGTCATAGAATTAGTGAGAACTAGGACTTTAGAACTGCAAAAAGAGATCTCTGTTCACATCACCATTCTGCTACTCACAAGTGAACAGAACATCTCTTAAAGGTAAACCTGGATAAATAACTATCCTCCTCTAAACATTATTCTTTAATCCTGTTAAATGGAAAACAGCATGAGGGAGAATGAGGCTATATTTCAAATATAAACTTTCCCTAACCAAATATACTCATTAGTTGAAGTATAGTTTAAGTATAAAGCAAATTGTGAAAGCTCCAAAATGAAACATTCAAGATTACTTTAAAAATATATACATATAGAATTTTTCTAAGAGTAACAAATTGGTTTTGTGTCAAATTCCTTAAGTCAATTTTTTCCCTTTTATCTAAAATCGAATCCTATTAACCAGAAAGCTAGCACTTCTTTAAAGTAATCCTCAATTCTTCAAATGCCAGAATAACTTAAATATGCTTCATAGGTGATGGATTAGAACTAGAAGAGACTTGAGAACATCCAGGTCAGAAACCTCATATAGCTGATAATGAAACTGAGCCCAGAGAGAGATAAAAGTTATTTTCCTGAAGATGCAGAGATAGTGAATGTCAGAGCAGGGATTTGAACCTATGTCCTCTGACTCAAAATGAAGCATTTTTCCATTATGCCATGCTATTTCCTCTTTGTTTCAGAAGGGAGGAATCAAAGATGGTCCTAATAGACACAGATCTTCACTTGTCATGGAGCTTGAAAGATGGGGAGTAACCAGTTTAGAATATCTCACAAGCAAAAAAGTATAAATGACAATTAAAATTAAACTGAATTATAGGAAAGTTAAAACTAAAAAGTAAAATTAAACTAAAAAGAAGAAAAGTCTTGAAAAATAGAACATAATGGAACTTTAAAATGTAACTCTACATAGGAGGACAGTATTATCTTAAGACTGGATTAACGTGGACCATTTGCATTCTTAACAGGAAAGTATATTATATGACATGACTGTAATATGTATGTAACATGTTGTTACATGTGTAACATGTAACACGAGTGCATTTATAAGACAGGAAATCCAGATATCCACCAAAGTGCTCGCAGGTATTCAAGTCCATATTATTTGGAACTATAATTATACAAACTATGGTAACTGGTTCTAGTCTAATAGAATTTCACAGTGTGGATATTTCTCTCATTTATACATTAGCTCAGCAGATTTAATACATTTGTCCTAATATGAGAGTTGATGTATCTGAATTCAATAGAACATTACTTTGTTTATTGCACTGGTGGAATTGAAATTTTTCACCATTTCTCATAAAGACAAGAATTGAAGTCTCTTAATCATTAAATTACAAGAAAGAGAGAATAGCTGTGCCAAACTAGATGATAAATTTATCAAAGTAAAAGACTTTCAGTCATGACACCAAGATTAAGGAGTAAAAAAACAAATACCTTGGGATTTCTTTACTTCTTTTTAAAACTTCTTTTTAACTTCTTTACTAGAACTGAAGTTTCTTTTCAATTAAATACATTAATAAATATTGATTGAAAGCTATACAGGCATGTATATATATATACATATACAGCTAGATACCAGATAGTATGAATATGGAATCCCTTAAAGTGATCTGATATATTCCAATTCATACTATTTGAAGTTATAATTGTGTAATTGGTTTTGGCTCAATGGAATTACAATGTGTGAATTCAAATAATGCCACACCTCTTCAGGAGATTCCTTATCCACTCTAATGGGATCTAGCTCTGTGTGTGTGTGTGTGTGTGTGTGTGTGTGTGTGTGTGTGTATGTATTCATATATATATATATATATATATATATATATATATATAATTTAAACTTAATCGAAAAGAAATCAGTTCTATTGAAGAATTCCCCAAGTTGTTTTTTTTTCTTATTCCTTAAGTTTGGTCTCATGGTTAAAAGTCTTTTTACTTTGATATATTAATATCTAGTTGGTATGGCTTCTGTATCTTTCTGGTTCAGATAATGATTAAGAGAATTCAATTCTTGTCTTTATGAGAAATGGTGAAGACTTTGGGTTTTACCAATGAAATAAGCAGAATAATGTTCTTCTACTGAGTTTAGATACATCAAATATGATAGGGGTACATATGTATTAAATCTGCTGAGCCAGTGCATAAAATGAGAGACAGAAATATTGCATGAGCTATAAAAGATAACACCTGGAGGAAAGAATTCTGTCTATGGAATAGATGAATAATGTCTCCTTTTCTGTAGAAGATGAAGTCCCTTCTCCTCAGTACATACCTTTACTAATTCCATGACAAGATACAACTCAGTTGGTACATCCATCTCCTCAATCAGCAGAACGATATTGGGGTGCTTCACTCTTCTCAAAATAGAGACCTCATTCTGGATCATATGCTCCTGTCAAAAGGAAAAATCACCTCCATGAGTAAATAAGAAGAATGCTTTTTCCTTTGGGAGGATAAAGGGAAACAGGTTTCAGATATCGCAGCAATCTATAAAATGTTGAAAAAGTCCTGACGGAGTCTCATACATTATAGAATCTATTACAGCAAATATTTTCCCATTACCAGTCTAACAAAGGAATAAACCAAAGAAGGCAAAAAAAAGTAATAGGAAACAGGACCAATATCCAAATATTTACAGCAATTTTGAGAGCTATTTATTTATACACGGAATCTAATGTTACAACTACAGACACATGCTATATTTCACCAAATCTGAGTGCTATCATACTCTAGAGATTGTGTTTATTTTGGTCATGCAATCTTAAAAGAATTTTGCTCTATTGAAAATATAATTTTTCATAAGAATATACATACATATGAAGATGACAACAAAGGCATAGTACTTACTTTGCCTCGACATTTGCTTTTCTTGATGATTTTCAGAGCATACTCTCTAGCAGTTGACCTGCAGGGGAAAATATATTTATATCTATAAATAATATATGTGCACATACATATATATCAACGAATTGACAGTAATTTGCTAGTTCTTACTAGGTGCCAGGCTCTGTGTTAGCACTAAGTACATATGTGTATATAATTATGAACATACTTAAATAAAAACAATTTCAGATGAATAATTTTAATGGGGTGTCAATTTCTTTTTTCTTGAATTTGGTATAATTATGCCTAAAGGATTTTTACTTTGACACTTGGATGGATTTATAATTTCAATGTTGTGGCTCTACTCTGTTGATACAATTCGCAACCCATCTGTCAGGCCTCCTCATTTTTATTCTGGCCTCCCCCATCAATGATAAATCTTCTTTAGATGGTCTGTCTAACAGACCATTTTAAAAAAGTGATCTTAATATTTAATGGAAAAATGCAAGTTTATTAACTGAAGAAGAGATTAACAGGAAAGGAGGTGTGAACCAATTGAAAAGAACAATGGCTTTGGTGTTGAGAGGCTCAAGTATTGACTCTGTCACCTATTATTATTGCTAGAGTTGTTCTTTTTAGGACCTTCCAGATTTAAATTTGCCAACTTCACGAACAATTATGTTTCTATATGAAAAACTGGATCTATTTATTTAATGTGTTAAACTAGTTATAGCCAAAATAATATTATTAACATGACAATGATGATTGTTATAATAATGCTTTACTCAGTTACTGCACCCTAAACTATGAAAAGGGCCAACTCTGAATACAAGGGGTCCCAGGATCACAACTTTAGGGTAGAAGAGACCTTAGGAATCATCTAGCCTGGAAGTTAACAAAAGTGATCTTGACCCTTTTCAGGGGTACCTCAGACCCTTCTAGTTCAGTGAACATATGAGGAAATCAAGGTCCAGAGAGGTTTTGGGATTTGCCCAAGACCCAAAGGTTCAAAATCAGGTCCTCCGTCACCAAACACAGCACTCTGCAGAAGGATGGGGTCAGCAATATCTCCCACACGCTAGAGCTTGTGGCCGTGAAAAAGTTCTTTATAATTCTTAGTCCTGTAGAAAGTGGTCTATTTGTTCACGTATAGACTTTATGGCCCAAGTGTCTATCTGTGAGAGGACATGAGAGAGAGCACTGCAGAGAAAGTGGGAGGGAAGGAATTCTCCTTTCTGTGTGAGGTGGTATGGGTTTGTTCCCACTCACTCTACTCTTCCACAGGTTTATAGAAGGCATTTGGCAAAATGTTGGTGAGATCCCAATACTTGTGCTGAGTGTTTGTCTTCTGTTATAGTGGGGCTTGTTCACACTGTGGTTCCATTAAGTAGAAATGCCTCAGGGAACAAAAGCAGATAAAGCAAGTATGTGGATGTGGTAGAGACTGGAAGAAATGGGAAAACTGAGACTATTCATGGAAAACCAGGTGTTTTTTGTTTGTTTGTTTGTTGTGAACCAAGACAATAATATCTACTCTTTATACTTGAAGAATTCAGAATAAATTGGTGTCAATCCAAAGCCTGCACTGTTGGCTACTTGTCAGGTGAAGGAAAAACCCCTCATTTTTTAGTGACAATGAAGAAGACTGGACAATCCTGGTACTGTTAAACAGAGCCCCTAATGTCAGAGATTACTTCACCCAGAGAAACAAGAATGCATAATAAGAAAGAAATTCTACTGTTTTGCCTAAGAACTCAGTGTTTTCATGAGATATTATCTCATTTTATTTTCACCGATCCCTAAGGAAGAAAGGGGTTACATTACTTTTTGCTCAACATGGATTATTTGTGGTTTGAATTGTGTGCTTCATTTTTGTTTTGTTTTGGTGAAGGATGGTGAATGAATGAGTGATTTCTGTCAGGGCAACTGGGACAAAAGGGCCAAAGGATCTCCAAGTGATCAATCAGTCTTTATTCACTATCTCAGTTTGCAGAAAAGCAAGGGAAGTGATGATTGAAGCTGGAAGTCTTGCCCAGAGTTACAAAGCCACAGTTAAAATTAGGATTGGCTACCCTTGGGTTGCCTCCCTCTAGCAGAGCACAGTAAAACCTGCCACTTTCCTGGAAGGCCAAGTAGGTAGGGTTTACTCATCATGTAACACTTTAAATAGCTTTTAATTTCAGAAGTTAAGTGCTCTAACCACAGGTTAGCATTTAGAAAACCCACTGAATTACTAAGCATAAAAGCTGCTTTCTTATCACAATACATAATGTGTATTTAATCAGCATAATAAATGATGAGTTCACAAATTTGATTTCTATTTTAATTCTAATTTGGTGAGGAAGTATAAATATTTAAGAACCTAGAAAGCTTAACATTTTAAAAAACCAAAAATAATAAAAAAAAAAAGCTGATCAGACCCACAGTCTGGCATACCATTTAGAGATAAGTTAGGGAGGCCTTTGCTAACTAAACAAAGAAATCTATTTACCACAAAATCTTTAATATTTTTTTTCTTTCTTTAACCCTAAAGGTTAAGCTTAGAATTCTCGCATGTATTCTTAGAAGAAAAATTGGCCTGAAAAAGGAAAGGCACTGAAAACACATTCCAGGAAATTCTTACAAATCTCCATGTTGTAGCTCACTGGCTTCCTACAGCACCCAGGACAATGTTAGCAATATTATAAGCACTCAGTAAATAACTTAACTGAAATACAGTGCTCTCTTATGTATAATACATAATATATTTTAAAATGAAAAATCCCTTTGATATCACGCATTTCCCAGTAGAGGGCTCTGTGATTCTAATGGGTCAGGGGCCTCTTTTACTTTGAGGTAGTTTTCCTTTATACAGCGAGGGATACTGAGCTGTGTGTTCAGATTATCTGCTAGCACATCATTGTTTCCCATTCTCTCTCAGGAACCCTAATGATAAATATCAGGGGTAAAGACTGAACAAAACCCTATCTTGTGCCAAACTCTGATTACTTTAGTTCAATCTAAAATAAATCTAAGCTGAATTTTTTTCTGGCTCTCATTTCAAACGTTTTGTTTAATCTGCTTAGAGCAGATTAGGGCATTTGGGAATTTTGCTTAATATTGTCCACAAAGCTAGTAAATAGTGCCAGAACTCAAACTTGGCTATTCAGCCTCCTGGTTCAGTTCTTTAAAGGTTCAAATTTGGCTTTAGGCATAGTATAGCTGTGTGACCTAGGCAAGTTACTTATAACCCCTATTGTCTAGACCTTCCTGTTTTTCTGCCTTAGAACCAATATTTAGTATCAATTCTAAGACAGAAAATAAGGATTTAAAAATCAAGGACAAGTTGTATAAAAGAAAAGATGTAAGATGCCCTGCTAAGTTTTGACTGTCAGGGAAAGGAAGTGAGCCAATCACACAATGAAATGAGACCCATCAGACAGATAGACTAAGTGGTACTCTAGAGATACTAAAAAGTGAACATGCTGTGGCAAATTGAGAAGATTCTTTATAGAAGATTGATTTGTAAAATGATTAAGAATGGAGGAGTATGTGAAGGAAGAAGAAATTGCAATCAGTCTGAATAGAGGATGTTGATGAAATTATGAATCTATCATCCAAATACCAACTTAATACCAAGTAGATTAAAAAGAAATCTTAAATATTTTATAGCCTATATAATGTACTAGAATTCCAATCTTTCTTCAAGTCTCAGCTTCAAATGTCCCCTCCTTGATGAAGCTTTTTTTTTTTTAAGTCAAACTAAGGCGGAAGATCTCTTCCCTACTCTAAATTCTTATGAATTTGTTCCTGCCTGTCACAGGCATATATCATATTCTTTATTAATTTATAGCTATTTGTGTATAAATATTGTCTTCCCTATTTGCTTAGAAGATATCTGAGGAGAGAACACATTTATTTGTCTTTTTATTTCCATTTAATGCTTACTACTAAACTTTGAATTGTATGGAATTACCAGAAAAGCTGTAGAGTTTTGGTTTATGTTGTTGCTGTGGTAACTTCATCCCTTGCAGGCAAAGGTCTAAGGATACTGAATAGGGTAACCAAAGTCAAAACTACAAAAATAAACACCATTCTTCGTTCTGCCTCCTCCCCACATCTCTGGTATGGCGGGTGGATGCCCATGTGGAAGACTTGAAGCCATGAGCAACTGTTGTTCAGGTTGTGGAAAGTATAACCATATTGGTAAAATAGTTGATGCACTTTAGTATGGATCCATTTGAAGAAGCAACTGACTTTGGTGATAAAGTACTACCCAAGCTGGTTAAATGCCAGCTAGTTGGCAATGCCAGCTTGTTTTATGGAAGATTCAACTTATTTCAGTGAAGACAAAACCTACAATTAGATGAAATGAAACTTCCTGGCTACCGAGCACAAGAAGATCCATTGTTACAGTCAAAAGCGTTGATATACAAGTTCATTTTTGAGGGAGGCAATGTTGTTGGTTTTGGTCCAGAACAGTGACTTCAAGGGTATAGAGACCCTGGGCAACTGTTTTATAACTGTTCTAAGAGCCAACTGGGACATGAAATGGTTGAGTGACTTCCCCAGACTTACACAGCCAATATGTGTCAGAAATAGGACTTGAATTCAGATCATCCTGATTGCAAGACTGGTCCTCTCTCCATTATGCTACAATGCCTCCTTCTATAGTATAGAAAGAGTAACCAACCAAACTAGAAGTAGAGCACGAACTAGTGGTAAGAATGAAATCTCCTGGAGGGCAGGGATAAATTAATTTTTGTCTTGTTTCCCCCAGAGCCCAGCACAATGCCTAGAACAAAGTGGCTTATTTTTGCTTGCTAATTGACTAAAATTAAAACAATACAAAGTGCAAAGTAGGATTGGTGCAGACACAGATATGAGATATATAAACTCTTCTCACATGGTGTCTGTTGACACAGGACACTGGAAAGTCAGAGCTGATGTGATTATCTAAAGAAGTGTCAAGAAATTAATTCCTTCTTATCCTTGTGACTTGGGGATATTATGGGGAGATTTTTTTCCAGTCTTTCTGGACTGATATGAATTCTAAGAATTGGAGAAGGAAATAGCAAGCCACTCTAGCATTTTTGCCAAGAAAACCTCCTATGTGGTCACGAAGAGTAAGTCATGCCTGGATGACTGAACAACAAAGTACTATGAGGACAGCTGGAGCACCGTCAGGCTCAAGTGGGTCCCTGAAGATTCAGGTCATAATGTTCTGTCCTCCCTCTTCCTGCTCCATTATAGACTAGAGGGACTTTGTTAATGCAGGGTTTGGGTATTCAATATGGCATAAAGCGAAATCTAAATCTAAAAGAAATCTAAAAAAAATCTTTTTTGTCTTGTCCCAGAGCCAAAGAAACAAGTATTGTATGGCTTTTTCATTTCTTTCTTTAGTTGTATACTAGTTCATCAGCTTTGTTTTGAAGGGGTTGTCATAACCCACTGGTTCCTGAGTTTTTATTCAGTACATGACCAGTCTCTACCTTAGATCTCATGGGACAACCTTGTCCTTGGGTCCCATAAACCAAGACAGAGATAATCTTAGGAAAGTCTCTCTGAAACAGTGCTGAAAAGCACAGAAAGCTACAAATGGAAATGAGACAAATTAATGGTTTAGAAACAAGTTGAATTGGTTCATACTACTAATTATAGCTATTAACATAGCACTTTAATGTCTTTAAAATGCCTTATGTAAGTTATCTCATTTGTTCCTTTCAACAATCCTGTGATTGCTACTACAGATGTAGATGTTATAATTGTCTCCATTTTAAATATGAGGAAACCAAGGCTAAGAAAAGTTAAGGGACTTGTCTAGGGTCACACAGTAAGTGGCCAAAGAAGGATTTGAAATCGAGTCTTCTTTATTTCAAGTCCGGAGTTCTATCCACTATGCCACCCAGTTGCCTGTTAAACTGTGTTAACATTGGAAGGGAAGGAATAATCTAGAAATTAGGAAAAAAGTATATTCTAGGTCTAGCCATTTAGCCACAAGAAGTGAATGTCTTCCTTTGACGCCTTTGTGATGTTTGTATCAGGAAGGGGTGCCCTTTTTAACAGAATCAGAGAAGATCAGGGATGAAGGCATGACAGCCTGTATACTTCAGGTAAACTGACAGGTTTCTACTTGACTCAGTGGTCCAGCATGTAGCCCTGTGCCTTGCATAAAGGAGCTTAATAAATGTCTTGAATCAAATTGAATCATTCTTAGACCCACCCATCTATAAGGTAGAGTCCTGATGACCAGCTGTGCCCTTCTACCAGCAGAAGGACAACATAAGGAAATCTAGATCTAAGCACTATTGTCTCTTTATCCCCAAGCTTTAACTCTTTCATACTGTTGCTGTGACATCTGCTAGCGATCAGGCATTGGGAAGGAACATGGACACTGAATCAGGGGTGATGATGATGATATCAATGATGATACCAGCCAGTCTTTGGGTAATACCTTAGGTTTTATAAAATGATTTTTACTCCATAATCTCTTTATGAAAATATAATTTGAACAAATCATAATTTTCTCTTTACAATAGCCTTGTGAAATAAGTATCAATTGTCCCTTCTTCTAGGTTCAGAAACTGAGGCTCACACACAGATTAAGAAACTTGTTTATCACATAGCTTGTAAATGGCCGAACCAAGATTTAAATTTAGGTCTTCTGACTCCAATCTCCATAATTTTTCCAATCTACCATGCTGTGCCTTTATATCTTAAGCCCTGAATCCTTCCCTTCTAGCTAGTACATGGTTTATTTCTTTTCATTAATGCAAATACATTAAATGCATTTTCTATTTCTAGTGGAATGAACTAGGAAATAATGAGTGGAATGCTTTAAATCTTATTTTTGAGCCTCCGTCTTTCCATGTAACCTGGGTGGGAGAGCAACACCCTTTCATGGTCCAATCCCAATATTAATCACCACAGAAGCTTCAGCTTAATCCGTTTTTCCAGGCTGGGCTTGTTGGGTCCTTGTCTTGTAGCTGGTGACCCTTTCTTCCTGGGGGCTTACCACAATGATGCTGGACTTAGTGTGATCACTCAATCAGCTTTAGTTCTATGGCAGCTCAGAACCCCCAAACTCAAGGGATCTATCAGCCTCAGCAACATCCAGAAACAGGAGTTACAGGCGTGTGCTGCCACACCTAGCTTTCAAGTTTTTCAAGGACAATTCTAAAACACAAGGCACTCCATAGCAGGGAAAGCAAATTATGTGTATGAATGTCATGACCCACAGAAAGATAAAATACATAAAAAGAACATTTTTTAAAGTTCAATGTCTTCTAAACACAACAAATTTTTGAGCAAGACATCTGGCAGTTTTGCTGATTTCAGAAGAAAATAAAAACATTTAATTTATAAATTGTCTCTAGTCATCTATGTTTTTCAAAACTGTTATAACACAGGTTTTCCCCTCTTTTTTTTTTAACATCTGGCATTGAGACATTGACTTATTCCATATGTGCCACAGTCTGCAAATCAATCTATGGTCTTGGAAAACACAACCCCCAAAGCTTTCTTCTGCAGTTAGAAGCAAATAATCCTCCTCACCTTTCTATACACTCCTTCACCACAGCGAAATT
Source organism: Gracilinanus agilis (assembly GCF_016433145.1). NCBI lineage: Eukaryota > Metazoa > Chordata > Mammalia > Didelphimorphia > Didelphidae > Gracilinanus > Gracilinanus agilis. The sequence goes on along the minus strand of NC_058132.1, from coordinate 130,148,207 downwards.
TCCATCGCCTATTGTCCTCCCGACTTTATATCTTTCCGCTATTGTGGCTGGAACCTGGAAGCCTTCGTCCAACACTTCTGAAAGAATCATTAGTACATTTTTATTGGTAGGAAAGGAAACCCAGATGTGACCCAGAACAGGCAGTTAGGACGAGCACTGCAGAGACTGGAACCTATTCAGAACCAACATCTCACAGACTATATGGTAAAACCCTACTGCTGACATTGTATATACTCAACAGGTTTTACTAAGACAAATGTTTAAATAAAAGGAAACGTATGGGGTCTAGCCTTTGCCTACATTAATGTAAAATGCACTCTGAAAAAAGCAGACAGTTCAGATGATCTTTTTTATATCTGCAAGTTACCATTTGTAAGTATCCCCTGTGTGCAGGAAATGACTTACTAAGGGATATTCATGAGGAGAAAGTAGAACCTTTGATTGGATTTCGGTCTTGCTTGTCAATGAATACACTAAAGAGATGGCCACCATTTTGGCATTTACTTTACTATATTTTGAAATTGAGAAAGACATAAACTATATTGATTCCCCCGCCCACCCTCACCTCAATATCAATGAGAAGATTTTAAGCAAATGTTCTCAATGACATTACCTTTACTGTCAACCTGCATAGCAGATGTTTAGGTAAAACAGCAGTATCTATTATGCTTGAGAACAGAAGAGCTCTGTGGTTTATTTCAAATACTTTATGGTCTATTAATGCACCATTTTCTTTTTGGCTTGAAAAGGCATGTGGAATAATAGTTTACAAATGCCCAACAATATTTTTAACATTAAAGGCCATAGACTTAAACAAATCATGTTTGGATCATAGAGGGCACTGTCTAATCTTTAACATCCTTAGATGTAAAAATCCTTTTCAAGGTATGGTTTTTGAATTCACACTCTTGAAAATCATCAACCTCAGGTTCCAGTGTTGCAACCTTTTTAAGGCTGTTTATGGAATCTAAAGCTTTGACTGCATACAATCTACGTGCAAAAATGTGATAGGCTTGTTGGCTGGGTCCAAAATGTATTCTTCTTTTATGCTTTGATCATTTTACTGAGGCAAAAATGACTTTTTAGGATAATAGGCAGTGAAAGGTTCTGTGTTTCCCTTTCCTCCCAACAAGTGACATTTGTGTTGAGTTTTGTTTTGTTGCTGTTGGAGGGATCTGGAGATGGGAACTCGTAAACATCAGATGTCTTCTCAAGATTTCCCTGTTCCCATTTTGCTACCCTGCTAAAAATCCTCTGGGAATGGTCTCTGTAATCACAACTCTGGGGTCCTTGAAAATGCTGAAAGCTCTGTGAAATTTAGATCTGATGCTACTGCTTTCTTGACACCTCAGCATTTCAGTGCAGATGATACTGACCTACAAATGACAATTCACTCTCCTAAGAGTTGCTTTGCTAAGGTCAATTTGGAGGCTGGTATTCCTTGTTCCACTCTACTTTCTCCCGGCCATCCACTCCCCTCACATTTGGGATTCTGTACCTGAAACTGCTCAAAGGTGACAAAACTAAAAGACTCTGGATTGGTTTTAATTTTGAGCAGAGAATTCCAATTTATTTGAGGATGGAAGGGGGCAGTGTTGTTGGGTTCATCCTAGGATTCTATAGATTACAAGCTTTTTGTAGAACAGTCTCAAGTCTTTAAACAGGCCTCGAGTTTCTCTCTCATGCTAGGATTTCCTCTCTAAGTTTCTCTCTAACATTATGCCTGGCAATAAAAACATTAGGTATAGTGTGGGAGGCAGATACTCTGGACCTGGGCCTTCTGAAAAAAAAAAACCAAAGCACTGAAATACTCTTTTCTGGGACATTCACCCCACAGGATCCCCCTGAGGTCTTTGTGCTCAGCATCATCTTCAAAACGTAAGTCTTTTGTGTAAATCTCAGCCACTGAGATTCATTAAAAAAAAACCCAAACAACCCATATCTTCTATCTTAGATTCAATACTATGTATTGGTTCCAAGACAGAAGAGTGGTAAGGGCTAAGAAATGGGACTTAGGTGACTTGCTCAGGGTCACACAGCTAGGAAATGTCAAATTTGAACACAAGACCCTTTGTCTCTAGACCTGGCTCTTAATCCACTGAGCCACCTAGCTGCTCCTAGAGATTCACTTTTACTATGTATGATATTGAAAAATATAAATTAATTACTTTTGGTAAATTGAATAATTGTAAAGGAACCAAGGGAACTTGCTACTCCACAGCAACATCATCATCATTTTGAGATGGTGCTATTTTGGACTGGATCTACAATTTTATTAGCATAGGGCTGTCCCATAAGAGTGAGAGAACTCCCTCTCCCAGTGTAGATCCTCGCCTGTGCAGCTTCTTAAAGTCTTAGAGAGTTTCCTGGGACACTTAGAGGTTAAAAGAACTGTGTGGGGTGAGCATTGAGGCTAAATGGTTTGCCCTGGATCAACATAGAAAGCCTATGGGCTTAGAGGCAAGATTTGAAATCCTTATGATAATATTATGGTAGTGATATGAAGATCATCTGGATATGATGTATTTTATACCACTTTTGCTTTTTAAATTGCTTTCAAATAATTTATTTTCTCTTCATCTACATTTTACACACACAATTATTCTGTGTCTTCTGTTCATTCAGTGGGTTGTCTCATGCAACAGAGTAAGCTGAATCTACAACTTTCATATTCCCAATCTTTGGTCTCAGGTCTTCACATCACAGAACAAAGAAATTCTATTTTATGAAATAAATATTTCATATTTTATGAATAATAATATTTATGAAACTATTAATTATTCTCTAGTTAGACTTTTTCTTTTTGAGTAAATTCAGCTCAGTGGATTGAGAGATAGGCCTAGAGGTGGGAGGTCCTGGGTTCAAATCTAGCCTTAGATACTTCCTAACTCTGTGGAAGTCACTTAATCTCCATTGCCTAGTCCTTCCTTCCTGCTCTTCTGTCAGGGAACCAATATACAATATTGATATTCTAAGACAGAAGGTAAGGTTTTTTTTAAAAATTCTATCCCTATTCAAAGTGAATTTGGATTTGGAAAATTTAATGACACAAACAAACCTGCAGATTATCTTTATTTTACTTCCTATGAGAGGCATCAACCATGCCTTCCTTGCCTGGTATAGTTATACTCTAGTTTTATAATTCCCCAATGAGTAAAAGGAATAATACTCTTCTAATATAAAGTAAATTCAATCTCCCCTTTATTGAACCTTCTTCCCTGGCATTAAGTTAAAATGCATGCTTCACCTTCTCCAGGTCCATCATTTTCATCCATGGAGCTGCACACTTTGGTGGATGCTAGTGAGGTAGAGGAGCCACCATGTTGAGAGCTCTGGAAGTGAACAGAGAAAGAGGATGAAACACATATTCATCAATAGGTGAAGACTGGGGTCTCCAAGTGCCCCTACTGGACAAAAATCATGGAAGAGAACTATGATCCCCCACGTAGGGCTATTTTGTTTTAACATTCTGAAAGAAGAATTCCTAGCTGGCTTATCAAGTGCCATTTCTTTCCTCCTTCCATGTTAGAATTAAAAAGTTTCTGTCAGCCATTACACTAATTACTGCAGAATTTGAATATCCTATGTCTCTTCTTCTCTTCATCAAAAACCTACTTATATTTACCCAATTTAAATTTTCCATTTCATGACTCCATATTTCATTCTTCCAAGGGCTCTCCAAGCAGTAGTTATTATCCATATTAATTGGTGCAAACATGACAGCTTTTTTAGTCATGAATCTCAAAATACCTCCTCCTCTACAGTGGGTTGATTCTTGAAATAATATTTTTGTGGGGCATCTCCCCTTACATTCTTGTGAAAATGTGAAAGGGTCAGATTATTGTTTTTACTTCACAGAAATCCAAGCTAGGAGTATTAATATTTTGTGAAAGCCCCAAAGAAAATCAGAGCATGTGAAAGGAATCAAAGACCTTTATGAGTCTCTTCAAAAGTTCCTTTGGTACATTTTGACCTAGGAACAAATTGAAAACAAATATTGTAAAAACTTGTTCCATTAGAGAGCCTATAAGACCAATATTAAACACTTTATAGTGGAAGAGACTATTGGGCAGCATTTTCATGATGGACAGTTTCCATTTCAGAATATGTCCTTTGAGAAAACAATTTGCACATTTTCTTTTAATGCTATTTCTAAACAGTGTACACAGCTTGCCCTAAATGATCTTCCTTCTGTTTCCCCTGGGTTTCTCCATGTAGCCACTTAGTTTTGCTGATGGGAACAGGAGGTGGTGAGTGGGAGGAATTGGCTCATGGTGCTGACTGACTGCAAAGCAGAGAGAGGGGAGAAAGAATCTGTCACTGAGATGACAAGGGGGCAGCCAAGGAGAAAGCAAAATTGACCTCTCTCCTCCTCTCTTCTCCTCGCATCCCATTTTGCACCTAACTAAAAGGAGGAACTAGGAAGGGGAGGATGAAGAAGAATTCAGTTGTCCTTAGTTGTTTTGTACCTAAGAGTACTTCCCTTATGAGCCAAGTAGAAGCCTTCAGAGGTTTTACATCTTATGAAATACTGAGGGAATTGGGGAATCACTAGCTGAACTGGGTCAGGAGTTTCTCAATTAACAAATGCCACAGGAGATGCGTTGAGGTTCAATTGAGAAATGCATCAGTTCAACATAGCTGACAGCAAACACTTTAGAAAAAGCCTAAATGGAGTCCAATAAGGCCTTCTTGTCTGTATAGGGTATTCTAGCATTTTCATGAGTAATTTGTTATAGTACTGAATTCCACAGACTTTGGGGTTGGTGCTTTCCTCCACATATGAAGTAATCCACCAACAGTACTATTTTCTCATTTCCTTTTGTGGCCAATAATATGCAGTCCCAAGATGACTGGGGATGCAAACCTGTGGTCTCCAAAATAAGAGTTCCATTGTCACCACTGACTCTGTAAAAGATATTGGAGGATCGGGAGAAATTTAAATCAAGCTCTAATCTTTCTTATAGATAATCATTTTGTTAAAGCTTTTCTAGTTGAAATATGAAATCCAGGTAAAAGGAGGCAAATTTGTTTCAATTGTGTATGGAGAAAATAAACAACAACATTAGCACATTTGGGGGATGTTTTTCAGAACACTGAGAACTCTTATTCCTTGTGGCATCCCTTTCGGCATAGATAGAACAGTGTTCTAAGCAGAAAAGCTCTGACTACATGGCTGAAATTTAGACATTGTCTTTTGAATTTTTTAGGTTCTTGAGTTTTCTCTAGCAGCATCACAAATGGTGTTTAGTAAAGCTGACACCTTGTGGTATGAGATGACAGGTGGAGTCTTGTTATGCAATGTTTTCAATTTTAGAATACAAAAACAGAATTTGAAAAATGAGCACCTGCATCAACATATCTATAACACAGATTCTCAGCAAAGATTTCTCCAAGTCAGGCACTAAGGAATTCCAAAAGTTTGTTTTTAACAAAACAAAGGGAAAAATGTTTGCTTATTAATTAATGGGAATTCCATTTCCAAAATTACCACCATATGTCTATTGAGTACACCATAGACTTTTCACAGGTCTCAATATATTTTCTGCACTTAAATAACTAAGTTCCCCAGGTTTTTGAAATCCTATTTAAATAGTAGGATTTGTACATGTTCTTTAAACTTGCAAGTAGGTGGTTTCAATTCTAAATAACTATTTGTAAAAACTTAATTTCAAGTCATTGCAAATGTCAATCTGGAGAAATATAACAGGGGAGTGATGACTTTTAAAGGAAAATTAATGAAGTGCAAATAGTGCTCTCTGGCCCCCATGGTTTTGAGACATTTATATAAAACAGTGGATAGAGAGCTGGATTTGGGATTAGGAAGATCTGAATTCAAATCCTGCCTCATACATTTGCTGACCATATTACCACAGGTAAGACACTTAATAATAATACCTAACACACAGGGTTACTAAGATAATACATGCAAAGTACTTTGTAAATGTAAAGAACTATATAAATTTCAGCAATTATTGTTCCCATTTTCTTTATTTTTTTCTCTAAAAACCAGTATACTAAGGTTCTTTAAACTGCTATATCCCTTTTTTTAAACAGGGCTTGACGTTATTGGACATTATATATTCTCTTTCAAGATTATTTCTTTTGAGTTTCTACAGGGATGGATTATTATTCAAAAGAGTTTGGGAATTTGAATTAATTATTAACATCATAGTCTATAAAGTCTATAAATAAGCTTTTTCCTTAGAATTAAGCTACAAAATGTTTTTTAGAATCACATAATTTTATAGCCAGAAAACTTATGTCATCCTGTCTATTCTACTCACCATTTGATACATGAGTAAATTGCAGCCTAGAAGATTATTTTGTAAGTTACCCAAGGTGATATAACCAGTTATTAGCAGACTTGGAACTTGAATCCAGATTTCCTGTTAATTCATATATGGTTATTACATCAGTACTTCGAAAGATCCACGATTTCATCAGTGGAGATGCTCTGTCTCCTGAAGCCGATACAAACTGTCCACGGAGCTGAGCTAGTGTGCCTAACGTTCATTGTGGTAGCCAAACATTTTTGGAGTGAGCATCTCTGAACTTAGTTAGACTGACCCCCAGGCTACAGCCCATTGGCAGGCCCATATTTGAGGTTTTTTTCTGACTTATTAAGAATTCTTGGCGTAGCCCTTGAGAAATGAGGATCCCTTCCACACCATGAAGAGGCATTAGTGCACGACTTTTGTGGTAGTAATGGCCATTAGGTTGGTTAAATATATAGAAGGTTTTGTGTGTGTGTGTGTGTGTGTGTGTGTGTGTGTGTGTGTGTATGTGTAGCCATATCATGCAAATACTTGTAATTTCAATGGTACTTGAGTTATCTGGGGCTTAGGATTAAGGAGAAACTATCATAGAATGTATATGCTTGGCAAAGCTTTGTGCTTGCTTCAACCAACTTGCTGGATCTGAAGTAGTTAGTTGTGTAATACCATGCAACACAGTTGAACACACCATTAAAATTATGATGGGGGAAGATCTTATAAGATCAAGATGTTTTCAACCTGTGGAATTTAATGCAATTAGCTGCTTTAAAAGATGTTGTGACATTTGAAATGTCATCACTTCCTAGAAGATTTAATATCAACCATTTGTACAGGTTGCTAGCACCTGGATGTCTTTATGGCACACCTTCAAAAAAGCATTTGCTTAAGAAAGATTGCTTCAGTATAGCTATTTAGTTCAGGTTCACATAACAGATGGCTAACATATCACACTTCTTCATGAAGTAAATGGAAATGCTGACACAATCGTTCTAGCCACATTTTACCCAGATTCCTTGAGTAAACCATACGGTCAATAATCAAGAATTTAAAAACAGAGACAGATGGGCAAATTTCTGTCACTGCCACTCAGTTGGGGGTCCACGCAGCAGGAAGTGAAGATATTGACAAGATATAATTCATTTTATCAAGGTAGAATGCCAAAGTACTCAGTTTAACTGGATAATTAATTATATCACTCTTACCTTACTTCGTGCTTTCTGTGTTGAGTGTACTGATTGCTCTTTTTTGAACTGTTATTAATTTGGAAGTCTAGAAAGCAAGCTGAAACTTAGTTCTAATGTCTGGATCAATGTTACAATGAGAAGACAATTGGCAAGCATTTTCCAATCTCTCAAAAATTTTGCTTGGTGTCCACAGGATATTAGAATGTATCTCCTCTTCTGCCTTGGAATTGATAGTTAGTATTAATTTTAAGACAAAAGATTTTTTTAATTTTTATTTTTTGGAGAAAAAAAGACTATCTTCAGTATCTTGCTGATACTGAAGGAAGATGCCGAACTACTATAAATAATAAAATCTACCCAGGGTTATAGATCTTAGGGATCTAAATAGAATATCCAGTTTAAAATATTTTAAGTGTTAGAACTGGCTTAACACATCAAATGAACACAGAATTTTAATAAACTGAAATTGTGATATCTAAAATATACTCAAAAGCACGTGCCTACTATTACTTGAGTTCGAGAAACATCAAAGCAGCTTTGTAAAAGGTATATATAGCCTTAAAAATTTGGCATCACTAGTAAATATCTGACTTCCAGGCAGTAAAAGTGATGTTATGTGTGCTGCCTTGTGATTCACTGACATCATAGACTTTTGTCACCTAGAATGTGCTACTGACCAGCATGACTACAACTCTGTAATGCAATAATTGACATGAATGATTTTGATGTGGAGGCACCAAAGGATCCTCAAAGATCCTCCAAATCCTTGGCAATGCTGCTTTATACTCAGCAAATGTTTAGTGGGTTTCTTTTTCTTTGTCTCTTTCAGGTTGAAGATTGGTGACTCGCTTTTGGAATAGTAGTTCTCTGTTAGCAAAGAGTTTTGACTTACTACAAACCTCATATTATTGAATAGTATATACTATACAATTTTGAAATAGCCACATAGAATAGATATTTGTGGTATGTTCTTTTTGTCCTTTCCATGGCCCCTGTGCCATGATGGATATACTAGCTGTAATTCAGTGGGACGTAGATGGAAAGTGAGGAGAAAGTTTTTCCTCCCTTACTCTTCCAGATTCTGCACAAGATTGAATTTAACTCTGTGGGGCAGCTAGGTAACACAATGGATAAAGTGCCAGATCTGGAGTTGGGAGGACCTATGTTCAAATATGGCCTTAGGCATCCCTAGGCAACACACACATCCCTGTGTGACCCTAGGCAGATCACTTAACTCAGTTTTCCTAGCCCTTGCCCTTCTGTCTTAGAGTTGTTACTAAGACAGAAAGTAAGGATCAAAAACATAAATTTAACTCTGCTTAATAGTTGCTCTTTGCACAAGATCCAAGATTTAGAGCAAGAAGGAATCTAAGATATTATCTAGTTCAATCCATTCATTTGTTAGATGAAGAAACGAAGTCTCAGGAAAGTTAAAAGATTTGCCCAAAATTCACAAAGGCAATAAATGGAATGTATGGGATTCAAATTCAGGTCATCTGATTCCCAAAGTCAGCCCTCTTTCCACTCTACTGGGCCATTTTGGAGCATATGAACTCCTTTAGTTGTTCATAAAAAAGGGCTCTCTTTTTCTAGCATATTTGAATACTTTAAGGATACAAGATTTGAAGAAGGGTGAGTACTCTTTCCACCAAAGCAACTGGATTTTGCCTTAGTTGGCCATCTTCTGGAATTGATGCAGCTGAAATGAAAGTCATCACTTGATAACCAACCCTCTTGTGATAATGAGATTTTTCTGAACTTAGCTAGGTGGATCTGCAAACACATTGTTCATTATTTTTTTCCCATCCTCAAAACCTTTCCAGCTTGGTAGGTCCTGCCAAAGCTTTCACTCTGCTGGAAAAGCATCTCCATGTCATAATGGAAAAGGACTTTAGTCTTCTACTCTGAAAGAAAAAGAAAAAACTCTGTGTGTGTTTATGTGTGCTGGGAATTATGTTTTATATATCAATCACTATGTGAATGACTCAAATATCCAGTCTTGTGAATGCATCAGTCCCATTCTTGATCATGTCCTTTTTCTTGGCTTCATGGCTAAGGCTGAAAAGGAGGGTAGAGTGATAGACTCACTTTGAAGAATGGAAGGGTAATTTGAACTCCTTCTGCTGTTGTTCAGTCGTTCAGTCATGTCCAACTCTTAGTGACCACCTGGACTATAATGTCCATGGAGTTTTCTTGGCAAATATATCAGAATGGTTTGTCATTTCCTTTTTCAATGGATTAAGGCAACAGAGGTTAAATGACCTTGCCCAGGGTCACACACAGCTAGTAAGTGTCTAAAGCCAGATAATATAAACAAACAAATACATAAATAAACAAGTAAAATATATAATTTATTTGTTTATTTATTATTATTATTTTTTTGATCAGGCCTAGTATTTTATCTGCTGTATCAACTAGCTTGCTAATGGAGAAGGCACTGGCATCGTAAGGCAGGGATTGTGGGTTTGTTCCCCATCTATATTTAGGAGGCAGCTAGGTGACTCAGTTGAAAGAATGCCAGGTTGGGAGTCAGGAAGACCTGAGTTCAAACAGCCTCAGATGCTTACTAGTTGTGTGACCCTAGGCAAGTCACTTAACCCTATTTTTGACTCCTGTCATGTCATCTGCAAAATGAGTTGGAGGAATGGCAAACCACTGCAGTATCTTTGAAAAGAAAACCCCAGATGGGATCATGATGAGTCAGACATGATTGAAAAGATTAAACAATATCTTTTACATACATAGCTATTTGTATGTTGTCTCCTCAACTGGAATGTGAGTTCCTTGCAGTCAAAGACTGCTTTTAATTTTGTTTTTAAATCTCTATACTTCATTACAGTGTCTGGCACATAAATGCTTGTTGGCTCTATTTGACTTGACTTTTCAAATATAAATCCTTCTATGAAGGTTCCAAGCCTGGCTTTTTGTTTTAAGCCTGGCTATCTGTAGAAATGTCCTAAGGAATTTCCCCCAGTGATATCTTGCAGTGATTGGGAGAATGGTACTTTATCTCTCTGGGGATGGGAGAATTGGCCAAATGAGAGGAAATTAAAAAGCTTTGGTAGCATTCACCATTTCTGAAACATGTCCTATTACAAATCTTCAGATCCTTCACAATCACATGTGGAAACAAACAAAAAACAAGTATGGAAAAGACCTATTGAGATTTTGGAAATTCTGGTCTTGACTTGTAGGAATTGTACCAGGACTTTGTAGAACTTTTTATTGGCTCTATAAGTACTCACTTTTCTATGGAGACTATTTAGTTAAGCTTTTTATAGTAAAATGTATATGAAAACTTTGTATCCCTCCCATGTGAAAGTGGAACAGTATTTCAGAGAATGTTAGATTTTGATACTTTTTTGCAAATGGGAATTATTTAATATTAGATCTAGAAAGGACCTTAGAGACCATCTAGGAGTCAAATAACTGATTCTGCAGATAAGAAAACAGGCTTAAAGATATGCAACTAGCTGATGGCAGAGCTAGAGGGCCTAGTGTTTAGAGAATGTTTAAATATAGTTTGGCTACCAAACCCCTGAATTGTAGCAGGCTATTCTCTTATTTATTTACTTATCTATTTATTTATTTATTTATTCATTCATTCATTCATTTATTTATTTGTTTATTTTAAGAACCCTTACCTTTTAGAGTCAATAATGTGTATTGGCTCTGAGGCAGAAGAGTGGTAAGGGCTAGGCAAAGGGGGTTAAGTGACTTGCCCAGGGTCACACAGCTGGGAAGTATCTGAGGCCAGATTTGAAGCTAGGACCTCCCGTCTCTAGGTCTGGCTCTCAATCCACTGAATTAACCAGCTGCCCCCTGCAGCAGGCCATTCTTATCCTTTATACTCTCAATAAAAGCGAACCAGTGTATATGAGAAAATATCTTAAAGCTACATTTTTCTAAAAGGAAAATATATTTAAAATAATTTGTTTATAGAACAATTGTATATTCAAGAATGATGAAATTAAACCTTTGTTTCAAATTTGCAAGAGGAAATTCTTTTTAAAAATTAAAATGGGAAAGAATGGCAAACAGAGACCTTTTTCTATTAGGAGAGGATTCCTTCTTGCTTTAATTTACTAAGGTAATTTACTTTTTTGGCAGGATTTGCTGAGAATAAAAAAAATGAAGAAAATAGCTCATATCTACAGAAATTACCTCACAGGAAACTATGAGCTTGGTGCTGAAAGCCTAAAAATCAGTGAACTATATGTGAAGGAAGAAATGTGATACATTTGTTCTCTTTCCAAGACCAAGTTAACATAAGAATCTGTACTCATGGATAAGCCACCATCATCTACCAAATAAGGTACAAAAGAAACTTGTCTGAGGCTCCAATTCTACCTTTTTCATTAATGTACATAGATCAGAGAGCATTTAAACATTTTTTTAATGATAAGTCATGCACTTTTGTAAAAACTACATATGAACATCAAAAAGTGTAGAATTTTACCAGAAAAATATGTTCATACAAAAAGTCAGGATATGTCAATTGAGAAACACATACATAGATAAAACGAAGAACATGGGAATGACAGAGCAGTGATAATGCTAAAGAAGCTAAGGGAACTAAAAGTGCAAAAAAATATTGATCTGGTTATCAGCAGAGTAAAAGTCCTACTAACCCTGCATCACCACAAAATTTATTAAAAATAAACAAAATTATTACATTGTGTTTATTTTATCCCAGATCTGTAAATTGAAAGAGAGATTCAAACCTAGAATATGTCTCTTGATGTACTGTTGACTTTTATGGACAAGTATACTGTGAAATTTAAAGTTAAGGAAGGAAAATTTTCTCTTGGTTTCTTAAGAGATAGTCGTTATCCATTGAATTACAAAGTGTCAAAGCTAGAAGGAACCTTGAAGCCATCTAGGCTAACTTCCTACTCAATTACATAATTCTTAGTACAATATCCCTGACATGTGGTCACATCTGGCCATTGCCTTAACATTTCTGGTGATGGAGGCTCACTAATTCTATTCCATTGAAGGAGTCTTCTCAGAGTAATAACTGATGAAAATCAGGAAGAATATTCATAATCATATGGACTTTGAAACTTTCCAACCGAATTTCTAGTTGATCTTACCATTACTTTGGACATAATTTAAATGGATTATGATTCAATGTGATGAAAATAATAGTAGATTACAAGTAAAATAAACTATAACTTCATTGTTAAATACATTGCAATAATTAAAATAGATTTAAATTGGTCATTATATTCAATTATGATTTTTAAGTGTCAAATATCAAGATTTAACTAAATTAGCAGGATTTTCTCTTTTTGTTCCTCTTTCTATATGAAATGCAGTTTAATTTCGTCTAAAATAAAGAAAAAAATCAAAATAAATAAGAAGCAGTGTTTAATTCATAATACATCTATGGTTTGGGCTGTTTATATTTTGCATTAATCTTTTTGCTGACAATTAGATGACTTAGGAATAATGTACTAGGAGACAACCAGTCCTTACACACAACAAACTTGTTCTACAAGTCAACCAGCTGCTAACACAGCTGCCAAATTCCACTGGAAGGAACCCTGGGCAGGTACATATACTGTCTCCAAAGGAACCATGTGAAACATAATTTTTCAGAGATCCCATTCCTCTTGGTATTACTGTCAGCACGCCATATTTCAGAGGCTCCTGAGTAACCCCTCTCTGGAGAAATCTACAATGTTCTCTATAGTCCACTTGCTGATAGGCTAGTTAGCTCCATCGCAGGAACATTATGCACCCAAGTAAAGGAAAAAACCTTCAAGATCATCTCCAAAGTCTTCATTTCGAATTTTCCAAAAGAAACTCACTGAACAACATGGCTTTTTGTTTTTCCTGTTTATTATGTAAGTCATTCTAAAGTGGTAAGCATCACAAAGTAGTTTGCAAGAATAACGACATGGTCCAATGGGAAATGTGAATACAACAGACTGCGATGAAACAGCCACACAAAGTGATGGGGATTTTGTCCATGGGCAAGTTCAAATGAAACATTTCATCAGCATTATCTCTGAAATTCTCACAGACTTGGCTGATGGGTTGGATTAATGGAATTTCATAATAAAAATGGTTTGTTGTTTTTGTTTTTTTTTTTTTTGGAAAACATCAGTACCAAAATGCTATCTTTTGAGTACACATTCAAGCAACTCTAAAAAGCACAAGTCTCTGATGTCAAACTCTCGGGGGAAAATTCAGCCAATATTTACAAAATTGTATTGAGTTGCAAAATAGAAAGACATTGAAAGAAATAGATTTAGTCCTTCTTTTACAGGTAAAATGCAAATTCAAAACAATATACAAGATGAACGACCGTAAGCTCTGTGCCTATAACCTCTACATTTGATATCATAAGCCACCTTCTACAGTGGATTTCAGAAACCTTTCACAGCTGTATATAATATACATTCCTAGGTATTACATGCACCATTTATGCTATCTTGGAATTTATCCATCATCTTTTTCAAGAGAATCAAAATTAAATAATAGCATATACTATGCACCCTGAAACATAATAGGGAGAGCTTCAAATTTCTCATTCCCCCCATCCGTGTTACAGGCACAAAATTACATTCATTTTCAATTGACAGTATAGCAAATTACATCAGACAATTGTATACTGAATATAGCATATCATTCATTTCCACACTGTACTGCTGTGGGGGTATCTGAAACATATACTGGTTTCACTAATACACATGCAGAAATACAGGTGCTAGGAGGAATGCAAATATGCACATAGGGGCAAATGCATCTGTATATTCACTTCAACATATGTGTGTATATATGTGGGTGGCCACACATATACACACATGTACAGCAAATATAGTAAGATAATCATCCCAAGTATATCAAGAACAAAGAGTACAATGGTTCAAAAGCGTGTGCAGTACTGCCTTGTAGATTACATGGCTCTGCTCTTAACCAACAAGAAATCCAAGGCATAATGGTTTACCTCTACTATTCAGTTATAGCAACTCCCCCCACCCTCCCCACTAAGATTTTCTGCTTAAATAGTCAACTACTTTCCCATCTATGACACAAAGATTTTATTTTCACTGAACATTTCTGGTGAAAATCACTGTTATCAGCTATACATATATCATAGAAAAATAGGAGTCTTGGAGTACTTGGATTTTAATAAGTGAACACCAAGACAGAACAATATAAATCTATCATCAAATTGTACTGGCACGGTACTTACCCTTCAAATTTGCTTGGTCTTCGGTGAACAACGTTTTAAGTAAGACCTATTTAGCCAGAACAAGTAGCAAACTAATTTTGAACTTCATCGTGCCACTGACTTTTATATGCCATAAGGCTATAATTTATAACATGATGAAGATATTACAGACAAATCTATAAGAGCCAGTAATTTATAAGGCTGTTTCACAAATCCTCTATTTTTATCATGTTACGGTATATAGAAACATAACACAAATACTCAATTACTGATGCACACACACAAGCCCTGCATATTTACATGCACCCACAGTCCTGTATAGATATAGTCACCTATCTTACACATTGGGTTAGTTTAATAATGAAAATATTTTTTAAATCTGCTTTTTGTGAAGATTATTTCACTGATTTTTTAAAAAAAATCTTATTCTTCCTTAAGGAATGTAGTTTTTAGGTTGTTTTATTTTAAAAAGCCAAATAATTGCAAGATAGTCAAATGAGAATCTGTAGGAGAGAGATGCCAGAATATTTCCATTAGTTGGTACTGGGGAAAGAAATGCACATATCGGTAGAATGGGTTCTTTAAATGGTTTTTTTTCCTGCTTTTTAACAATTTTACTTAGGGTGAGCCAGTATATGTACACAGGTCTGTCTGGTATTGATGGGGGTACATGGCAGTTCTTAAATACCTAAGGCAGTAGAGAGGCAAGCATTTTCCTTTTTTTTTTTTTTTTTTTTTTGACTAAGCAAGACATAAAGGAAAGACACTACATGGATTTCAGAACTTCCAGTCCTTCGTTCATGCTGTACTTCATACTTGAACCATTAATTGCATTTTTAAATGCCAAAAGCAGAGAAACGTTCCTAATATCTGTCCACAATGTCCAAGACAAGCAAGTTACAAATTACAAAGTACCCAACTTTCAACTGCTATGTAATCCCTTTATAGCACATACTAAACAAGTTCTAAAAAAGAGTAGAAACACCCAGAGACCAAAACATCATAAGGATGTTAGAGTGTTTTCCTACTTAGTGAAAAAAAGTTAAAAGATAAGGTACTTAAAATAAAAAGTTTTGCTAAGATGCAGGCAAATCTCAAGTGTCCATATAATATCAATTCTGTTCCACCACTGAACTGAAACCTTCTGGTTTGCTGCTAAAAAATATTTCATTTCTGCTTGTGTATAATGGAATTATGCTCTGCATAGAAGGATATCTCAAAGTCTATAAATGGTGTGTTGTTTCAACCTCTAAGGGACGTTCATTTCAAGAGTAAATGATATATATGGCCCCTGAACAGTCCTTTAATAAAAGTCATATGTTTCAAAGATTAGATGCTGTAGAACTGCATTTCCCTTGGAGCTGCCTGAATGGAAAGTTGGCTATGGTATCTATCAACAATTAGTACGAAGTCCAATTTTCTTTTTTTGGCCGTATCTAACGAAAGCTATGGAATCCAGATCAATTGGCGATATCTACCATCCATCCAGAACAAACAATATTCAATGGACTTTTCAGTGTAGTAGTTGTCTGTAAGATTGACAGAGTGGGGAAGTTAATGTAATTAGAATATTTTCCTTCTGGAGAAACTGACCCCCACCAGATTTCAGTGAACTATTTTACAACTTTCTTCATCTCCTTTTCTTTTTTTGCATCTTTGATAGTTGAGCTAAATGTATATGAAATCTATTCATGATCATATTCTAATAAGTAATGCATTTTACCAAGACATAACTGGAGCAGACACCAACACAGACAACTTCACAGATGTTTACTGTTTCCACTAACACAAAGAGGCCTTTTGATCTCAGCAGGGGTCTCTGTTAATTTCTATTGGAAAGGCTGAAAAACCTGAAGCCTGGCACAGGTATTATGAACTGTTCTTTCAAGATGGAATGGTTCAGTTTGCATTTCTTGAACTAGCTGCCAAATCAGGCTCTCTTCTCAAACGACAGGATAATGAGGTACTAATTATTCGGTGGGGGGTGGGAGGCAGAGGGTACGGGAGTGTTCAAATGCTCAGTCTGGCTTGGTTGCCTGGCATTTAATTTTTTTTTTTTGTATTTGGGTGGAATATTTTACTTAGTAGGGGAGTGTGGTGGTAACACATGCAACTATACACCAGATGGCAAAATTTGCTAGCTGTACAATTTATTAAGGATCTAAATCAGAAACATTTAAAAATCATACAAGGCAACTGAACTATTCTCCATCTTGAATCAAATTTATATTTCAAAATTTTAATCTTCAAATCAATTCTCAAAGCATTTGAATAAACCTCCTAATGGCAGAAAATATTTAAGTTAGCACCTACTGAGATATGACATGTCTGCAGAACATCAAAATCATGCTTTGCAAGTCTTAAATGGTTAGTGTCTGAACTAAGAGAAGCAAATAATAACTAGGATATGGTTTAAATACAATAAAAATTAAAATTTAACATTCAGGTTTAAAAATAATTTAACTTTAAGATATTGACTTTAAGTTTCAAAATAAAGCATAAGGGGAGCAGAGTTAGTAGGTTAATGTTAAACAATGAGTTATTACCATAGACCTACTTGGTGTAATACAAAATGAGTTTTGCATATTAATTTGCAAATAAAAGCAAGATATAGACATTACATCTGAGTGGGGATTTGGATATCACAGGCCTGCTATAAAGTACCATTTATGGAGGTTCAAATGGATTTCTTGGAAGGAGTCCAGAACACATTTTCTTTGTACCTGAGCTTAAAAAAAAGTGTTCCCAGCCTTTACAGATTTGAAAAATTACACATATGCCAGAAGAGAAGAATTATAACATTTGCAATACAACAATGCAACTGTGTATGTTTGTCAGGTTGGCATGTGAAAATGGATATCAATGGTGTTATCAGTGTAGGCAGAATTCTCTGCTTAAATTTACTTAATCATCTGAAATAAGAAAAGGACACAGTTATCAGAGCCTTCATGAGATATGGTGCCTTTCCCATCATTTTTCCTTAGAAATATTAAATTGCAGAATGAATGCATTTGTCTTTCGTCTAATGGGGGGAAAGATTATAAGTGGGAATCTATTTATCCTTTTGCAACAATGATACATTTCAAATGCCAACCTAATCAACAGTACCAGTTTTAAATAGAAAAAAAGTAGACTGAGGACACCATTTCATTTAGTTATGGGCAATGAAAAAAAGTGTTATCTCTATATCTATTTATATATGTTCCAAAACAACTCTGTCCCGGAAGACATGAACATATCTTGCTAATCTAGTTGTTAAAATGCATTATTATATTCAATATTTGGTCTTTATAGGAAATGTGTACCAAATCATACCAAAATCCAAGTTTTTAGGTTACCTCCTTTGTGCCCTCCAAATGAAATTCCCAATAAGAGGTATCAAAAAATCTCCCCTTTAAAGATTAAGGTCACAAATATAAAATGCCCATATAAATCGTATATGATTTTGGCCCTATATTCTCAAGATTATGTATGCAAAACTCTTTTGTGCATCTTGCTGTTAAAATTTCTCTTATGAAATGTTAAACCTTCACCAAATCACAAACCATATACACTGCTCCATTTTCTCTTTTACACTGAGTCTCCTACTGAATCCAAATCATCCGAAGAGAGGGGGCGATACAGGTCCTGTAAGATGAAGGGCGGTATAGAATCGTTTACTCGTTTTCCTTTGGTGCTTTGTACTTGTCTTAAGTGTGGAATAAAACTTAATGAAGGCCTTTGGTTTGCATAATTATCCTTTTAATATTAATGACTGTTAATGACAAATAATTTTGCGTTGTTGAAAAACACATCTTAAAAAAATAAAACAACAAAATGAACTTTGTTATACTTTACTAATACTGTTGCTTAAGTGACATTTATTCCTCTTTCCTTCAAATAACCAATAAAGGAAATAGTTCTGTCACTGAGGTCTCAAAAATGACAGATTTGTCACTTACTAAGATCTGGGTGACTTTCTTTTCCTCCCTTGCTATCCTTCCTTCCTTCCTTCCTTCCTTCCTTCTTTCATTCCTTCCTTCATTCCTTCCTCTTTCTTCCTTTTCCTCTTCCTCTCTCTCTCTTTTTAAATTTCCTTTCTGTTTTGGGTAGAAGGGGAATATGCTTACCTCACAAAATAAACTATCAGGAGGTGAAGCTCATTGGTCCCACAAAAGGCTTCCAGCTTCTGGTCCCAAGTCAGCAGCTCAATTGCTACAGTTTTATGTATTGTGAACCTCATAAATGTGGCTTCAAAATTTTTCATTTGGAGAAAAGGAAGAATGCAAACTTCTTCTTCTTTCTCAGTGCCATTTCCCCTGGGTTCCTATCACTCATATTCTTCTTCCCCCCTCAACCTACACCCCACCCCCATTCTTTACTGGATCTTTCTATTGGTAGCCTGGCAACTAGTTCATTTCAGCAAAGAGTGTGTGTCTGGAGTAGGCTTCATTTCTATTTTGTAACGCCCACTCCTAGCATCCTCAGACTGATCAGATAATCTACAAAAGCCAGAGATCTGGGAACATAATGGGTAACTTCATTCAGTCTACACAATACAACATGTTTCTGACTGATATATTAAGACATGGGTCCAAAAAGGTCACCAGTGGTAACAGGGCATTGTATATCCAGAGTCAAGAGTTTGTAAATGAGAAACTGAAGGAAAATATGTTCTAAAAGACTAGACAGGTTTGTGGACAAACTACTATGAACATTCATACATGATTCCTTGANGAGAGAGAGAGAGAGAGAGAGAGAGAGAGAGAGAGAGAGAGAGAGAGAGAAAACATGGTGGTGAAGGAAATCCATTTTCTGAACCTTGTTGCTAAGCAACACAAGTGGAGAAATAGAAATAGCTGTTTTCAAATTTGCAATGAACAAGAGTTAATTTATTCTTTCAAGTTCTCCTTTTAGCAATACCATCTTTCATTTATTTTAGTATATCCTGAATAGGAATTTATCCAAAAGCTCAAGAACATTAAGTCTGGGAAAAATCCATTTTTAGGGACATTCTGCTTCCATTTAAACTGGTCAAGGCCATGTGGTACAACTGACTAAAAGTAAGATGAAAAGGAGCAGCACCCTAAACACAAGCAGTTGGAAAGCATCTTCATTGATAGGCATGGTGCATGGTAGGAGGGTGTATATTGATGGCCAATAATTATGAGATTTGGAAGCTAAAAATTATGACTTTGCTTTTTCACTTAGCTCTTACATACAATCCATACTCCTGGTCTATAAATGTCTTAAGATGATAATAAAACATTTCTTCTGCCCAAAGTTCTTTATGCCAGTTTTCTCTCCAAGATATAAACACTTGGTAATTTAAAAAGCACAAGGAAAGGTTGGTCAGGGTACTAGGAAAGATAATTATATAATAAGCACCATAAAGATGCTTTCTGTTCAATAAAAACAAAAGCTGCTACCTACTTCTAGAAAAGATTCCTTCAAACATGCAAAAGTCAGAATTAAGCCAGAAATAAAGAAGGGCAGGAGGAATCATCTTTATATCTATATCTATGCTGATCCCAAGGGGAAAAGTTGAACAAAGTACAAAACCTTGCTTTATCATAAGGCGTGTAAGAAGAATCTTATGTGTTGACACAAAAGGCTAGGAATAGCAATTATTCCTAAATAAGGATCACTTATTTAATTTCAAGTAACTTTGGACTACGTCAATAACTTTGAGGGTTGGACATTAGCATGGTAGGGTGGGGTCTTCTCTCCTTTTCCCTTTGACACATTAAAACTTTTTAAATTTTAAGTTAAAATTTAATTAAAAATTTTTAATAATAATTTTTAAACACTTCCTATGAGGTATCTTGATTAGTGGAAAGAGAGCTACATTTTGAGATAGGAAAGATGTGGATTAAAATTTCATCCTTGACACTAGCTTTCTGATCATAGAAAAGCTACTTAACTTCTTAGTTTCCTCCTGAGAATAATGTGTATAATAATAATACCTGTAACAATTACCCCACAGTATTGTTGATGGGTTCAAACGAGGAAATGTTTGGAAAGTGCCTTTTTGTTAACTAAAGAAATATCAGCTGTTATGGCTTATTACTATGTGAGGATCTTTCATATCAGATAACTAAGAGCTCTCTCCGGGCATGTTTATGAGACAGGAATGAACACCATCCCCTCACAGACATATCTTTTTCAAGAAATTAAATTAAATTTTCTGGATTTTTAAAAGTGGTTCCATAAATATGAATGAATCCATTACCTAGGGGAATATAATTTTTAAAACTCTGACAATGCAGTCTACAAGACTACAATGAAAATGTTCCAGCTGAACTTTCATAGAATCCTTCTCTTAGAACTGGAAGAGAACTTTAAAGATTATCCAGTTCAACTCAATCATTTTGTAGATGTGGAAACTGAGGTGCAGGGAAGGGAAGTGTCTTGCTCAAGTTCCTGCTGTAGCAAGAAAGCTAGGACTAAATCCTAAAGGTTCAGACTTCCAGGCCAATTCTCTTTCCACAGTACCATGCTGCTTCCTTTTTAATTACTCCAAAGTGGCTTAAAATGAGCATGAATCATAATATTTAGACATAGAAGGTTCCTTAGAAATCACCTCATCCAACACCATAATTTTACAGATGAGGAAACTGAGGTCCAGAGAGTTGAAATTACCTAGTCACAGGGCAGTCATAGACCTGAGATTCAAACCTAGATCTTCTGATACCCAAACTAACCCCTGTTCTACTAGATGATGCCAAAATAATAGCCCATTTAATGAAATAAAGTAAAATTAGATGTTTGGTGTCAAAGACCAAAAAAGCCAGCTCCAACCCCAACAATTATTTTGGACTAAGTTTTTAACTTTTCTAATAATACAACCATATAGACACAATTTAAAAGAAGTGAAATGACTTTTGGATGTGACTAGAGGGTGGAGGTCAGAAGTATGAAGTTTATTTTAAAGCAGAGAAACAAAGACAACTAACACAAAAATCCAATAATATAAAGCAATAGTCTCTAAAGGATGACATTTGCTGAAATCAGTGCTGTTTAGGTTCTGATATAAAACTTCCCAAGAGTCCATTCTCACCTTAAAAGTAGAAACAATAAATTGCACAGCCCCCTATTTCACCCTTCACAACCTTCCTCCCCTTTCTTTTGTTCTAGTACTTTGACTTGAGTTAAGAGGACAAAAAGGATAGATTATGGAGAAGGGTAGATGAATATTTGTTGAATGACTGAATAGCTGATCTTCACTCTCTTCTTTGTTATTCTCATGTAACTAGCATTGCCTATTATAACCTTTACTAACCTCAGGACACCTGCTCATTTCTTCCTGATATGATCTTAAGATCCCAGCTCAGCATACAAATTGAGTTGGTACAGAATTATTTCACAGGAGGGTAGAGGGGAAAAAACCAAGCTACAGCAACAACCACAATAAAAACACTGCAACCAGTACTATCCCTTCAAAAGGGAAGGTGCCTCATGTGGATTTCATTCACAAAACAGGTCTCCCCCTAGGGACAGCTTACAACTCATTGTTCTGACCCAGGGCCATATTGGACCATCCTTTTAATATCATGAATACTCAACACCACCACCAATTTCATTCAATCCACCAGAGAGACTTTTATATTGCTTTAAAGGAGAGATGATCATTTTTTACAAGTGATAGCACATGGAAAAATAAAGATAGATAACAAGCAATTGAGCATGAGTATCCCTAAACTCTCTAGTGACTAGGAATTGGATGGGGAGAGGAGGAAAAAGATTTAAAATGAAGCACCAAACACATTCCTCTCAAAGAGAAGCCAATTCTGGCATTTTCAAAGACAGACAAAAAGCCCCTGTATTCTAGTTATTAATTAACCCTAAGCCATAAAGTAAGAGAACTATAATGGCTAATCTTCTATACCAGTACTTTCCTCTAATAATAGTACTTTTGAGAGAAGGCATCTATACTCCAACTTCTCCATCTATCCGATACTCAGCATATCTTACTTACAAAGTATTTCCCTTTATTTCCTTACCCTCTGCTTCCGCAGGCTTCCTGGGCTGGTTGGAGATGGACTTGGAGATTTCCCAGAGCGGGGAGTAGAGAGCTGACTACCAGGGGTTCCATTAACTAGAAATACAAAGAATGAGAAAAAAAGAAACAAAAGTGGCACTTTAAACATTGTTTTTACATTACTTCATTTTCTCAAAGACATAAACGTGCGTCAAAATTCTCAGCATTTTATTTTAAAACCAATTATACCAGCTCCTGGAATGGAGAAGCAAATAACTTTGGGGTGCTGGCAAATAACTGTTCAGAAAATCAGTCATTCTTCTAACCCTGTGTTTAACATAGCAGCGGCTTACATATTGGTTAAATATTAAATCAATCTTGGGTCCCAGTACATTTTGAACAAACTGCTGGCAAACTTCATCAATGGTCCCTTCAACTGCAAAGTACTTGTGCCATCAGGAAATATCAGGAATGTGGGCTAGTTCTATTCATAGTAATGGTCAGTGGACTGAGTTTCTTTGGTTGTCATTGATTCAGTTGCCCCGGGCTACTGCTCAGAAATGAAACTTTAGCCCATTTTGCAAGGGATACACTGTGATTTACTTGTGAAAACAAATTACTGTGACTGAAAATGAATCCCTCATTCCTTATACTGAAATGCTCCTGAAACATCACCTTGTTACAAACAGACTCTGAGCAATTTGCCACCTAGAACATAAAATGATTTGCCACTGACTCTTATGCCCACCACATCACATTTTGCCTTGGCTTCTCAGGAAAATGACAATTTCCTTCAAATATTTCAATGCTCCCCAACATGAACATTTTCTTCCTTTCTCAGGATTTCTACACAATGATCACTAAGCTGGACTAAACACACACACATGTAAAGTAAGTTTTCTTTCTCAGTTTTGGTCTGAGTGAGACCATCTCTCCAAAGTGACCCAAACACTTAAAGAAATGCAGTCTAAAGACACCCCAGCTGCCTCTCTTTTACAATCAGTGAATGACAGTAGTACAGTATCACAGGCAAGAAAAGGGATTCAGTAAATAAACAGACATGATTTTGGAATGGTTCACAACACAGGTTTGCACAAGGGGAATCAACAATGAATTTAACTTACCTTCTATGAGTTCTAACATGGACACAGTCTTAGGGTTTTAACCTGACAATAACAGAGGGAACAATCCTCCGAGCTCTAAGCCAAGCTATAGTGGAGATGGAGAGCCGTGGGATTAGTTAAGGATAGCTAAGGCTGCTCACAGAACAAGCTGAATGAGATGCAGAATTCATCAGCAGATGCCTTTTCTGCGTAAGGCTGACGTCTTTTGGAGCAGAAGTGGGAGGTGCAGGTGCTGTCTTAGGGCTACATCAAAGGTGTCAATTAAGCATAATGCCACCAATTCAGAGAGCCCAGCCATCTCAGCCCCCACCCATAAGCCCAAACAATTTCAAATGTTGTGCACTGAATCATAATGAAATGCCTTTGGGGGCAATATACCCAGTGACTCATCTGAAAAAATTAAAACGACAATAACTTTTGTAAAACCTTTTGCTGAATAGTGTCTACTGGCTAATCATTATTTTGTAAAAGGTAAGATCCCATGTTTGTTGATTAAAAAAAGCCTAAAACATTTTCACAAAGCACTGGGCCACATCACTTGAGAAACAAGCAAGATTTTTCTTTTCTTCTTATTTCTTTGGCCATCAACCTGCATTAGTTTCAGGCTGTAGAGATTTTTATTTCTGCCTTGGAGATGAATCTTGTACTTATTCCTTACCTTGCACATTATCCTGGCATTATATAAAATGGAATTATTTAAATAATCTTTAATTTGCCAACATTTTTAGATTCCCATTTCTTGTTTACTAGGTCTAAGACTAAAACCTTTATTAGATGCTTAGTAAATAAAAAACTTACAAGTTTCTATAGATATGGGGGGAAGGTTGAATGATGTGGCTCAAAGGGACAGGTTAAGTCAAAAGACATTTGTTAAACTCTTATTTTGTGTCAGGAACTATTTGCTAAGGTTAAATCAGGATTCTCTATATATCGTTAACCCTCCTGGTTGGATGACTGGACTGTGTGTTTCCTTCCTTCTTGCCTACCCCTGGGTAGGGGCTTTACACTGCCAATAGGTGGCACATATGGAGAGGAAATAGACAACGGAGCAAATGTTTAGAAGCTTATGGCAACATTTTCTTTTTTAGGATCTCTTAGCTAATAAAATTCATGAAAATAAGGGGAAAAAACATGAACTCCAGCAAACTAGATTCATAAGCATATGTTACATATGAAGGGATGTTCTCACCAGGGCCTCATTTACCTGCCTGCCACTGCTAGAAATGTCACTGGAGTTCATTCTTTTGTTTGTTCCTTTCTTTCCCTTCTCTCTTCTTCCTGTCAAAGCCTCAGGAGTCCTACTTCCACTGCTGTGGCCAAGTGCAAAACAGGAGGAGGAAGAGTCTCTACTAATATTGCCAGCATGTCATCTGGGAGAAATATGTTCTTGGCACTCAACTTGGAACTCAGGATCACTTTTCACACAAAAATTACATTCTAAATGATGGTTGGAATCTATGATATGCTCAGTATCTTGGCTTAGCTATATTTTGAATTAAGTGGACCTCTGTGGTCTCTCTTTGGAACTTTTTTGACATGTATGATATGATTTCTAATGGAAAGAGCAACAACTGACCATCTTAAAAATGAACGTTTGCAGGGGGCAGCTGGGTAGCTCAGTGGAGTGAGAGTCAGGCCTAGAGACAGGAGGTCCTAGGTTCAAACCCGGCCTCAGCCACTTCCCAGCTGTGTGACCCTGGGCAAGTCACTTGACCCCCATTGCCCACCCTTACCAATCTTCCACCTATGAGACAATACACCGAAGTACAAGGGTTAAAAGAAAAAAAATGAACGTTTGCAATACCTTCTGGA
Source organism: Gracilinanus agilis (assembly GCF_016433145.1). NCBI lineage: Eukaryota > Metazoa > Chordata > Mammalia > Didelphimorphia > Didelphidae > Gracilinanus > Gracilinanus agilis. The sequence continues at coordinate 130,122,663 of NC_058132.1, read as the reverse complement.
CATAAGTTGGAGATAGTTTGTATTCTTAGGGTCAGAATTACATTGATAAATCTTGCCTTTGTTGAACATCTTTGAATGTGTAACCTACACTTCTATCTGACAGGCTGAATAATTTTTCAAGAGAAATACCACATGGCACACTCTTAAATGATATTTGGTATGAATAATCTTATTATATGAGTAACTTTGACACATACAATAAACACATTTGCTTTTTTTATCATATGATGCCAATAGTCCCCAAATGTTAAAATAAAAGAGATTGTCTATGCTCTGTTCCATTAGCCATGAAATACACCTCATTAAAATTCAACATATCAAATCTGGTACAGCCAAGAGGACAATTAGTTATTTCATTTGGGCGGCAATCTGTCTTAATAATTTAGTCTGATGTCATTAACCAAATCTATCAACCAGCCAATCAATCAACAAGCATTTAAAAGAAATCTACTATGGTATCTTATCTGCTATGATATGTCAGATACTACACCAAGGCCTATGGATAAAAAGACAAAAATAAAATAATTTCTGCCATCATACTTCCTATCAGAAGAGATAACATGGACATAAGTAAGTATATGCAGAACAAATGCAAGGTAATTTTGGCAAGGAAGGCACTAGCATTTGGGGGAATCAGGAAAGGTTTCTTAGAGAAGGTGGTGCTTGAAGGAAATACGGGATTCTTTGTGTCATGCTGACTTCCCACTATGTGATGCACCTTTACCACATGTTGTCCTCCCTTTCTACTCAATGAGTGAGTAACACTTACCTGGAATGTCACAAGATTACCACTTGTAACTGGTCACTGAAGGACTCTAGAGGAAGACTACTACTCAGTTAACTTCTGAAACTGTGTTCATTTCTTTTAACTCAACATAACACTCAGTTTTCAGAGGGCTACATACAAGTCACTACTAACAGAAACCAACTGAATGACCCTTAAAGATTTTGTTATCCTCAAATTCCCATCTGAAGCCTCCAATCTTGTCTTCTATCATTCCTACAGGAAGATGATTTTGCTTATCAAAAGTGGGACAATAGATCTATGTCTTCATCTAAATTCAAATTCGTATTTAGAAAGAGCTAGAGGCTCAGTAGATAAGAGCACTGGATCTTAGTCAGGGAAATCTGAGTTCAAATCCAGTCTCAGACATTTCCTAGCTGTTGTAAATGGGCAAGTCACTTAATCTGATTGCCTGGCAAAATGATCCACTGGATCCATTGGAGGAGGAAATAGTCAACCACTCCAGTATCATTGCTAAAAAAAAAACAAACCCATGAACCAGCTATGGTTCACGGTGTCATGAAAAGTCAGATATGACTGAATGACTGAACAATAACAACAAAAATCAATCCACAAAAGCTTATTGTGGTCCAGGATTTCAAGAATGATGAGGCTATTGAGGAAGGAGAAGAAGATGCTTCTTGCTAGCACTACCAACACTTTCACTGGAGTTACCTCAGGTAAATCCTGGGGTTAAGCTTGAGGGTGTAGGAATATTAATGTAACAAACCAATATAAAAGGGCAGGGCTGACAATATTTGCTTTCCTACAAATGAAAATGGGGTTCAGAAATGCATGGTGATAGAATGGATACATGGCATCCTTGTATCTCTCAGAGATAGCAACTCTTAGGTCCCCCCAAACCAATAGTCTTTTTGGGGTGCATTTGATAAAATAGCATGTCAGTATGGAGACTGGCATTTTTTGCATTAGCGTTTTGGGTCATAACTTGTCCATAAGGTTTAGGTCATGAATTAACTCTCTCAGAGCTCATAAACAGAGGGATTGCTTCACAGAGTGTATGAAGATGAAATCTCTGAGTGACTTACAAAGGTGATTGGTTTTTTGATGAGAGATCTGATGAGAAATGTCTCATTTTAAGGATGAGGGATTGGACCAATTGCATTGGTAAACTAATAAAAGTTCTCCCTATTTCCCCAGCTTTAGCTATTGCTCACTCATATGTGGTATGAGAAAAGGTTTTACAAATTTATAGAGAGTAAAATTTGAGCAACTAAATAAGAAGCAATTTTAGGATCTTAGGACATAAGTGTGATTAAATGTGAAATTCAGGGATTACATAGAATGGTCCTGTAATCAGAATGAAAAACCCATTCACCATCTGTGACCTAATCCTCTTGTGGCTAACATCTAATTCCTAGTGGCACAATGCAGGGAAACTTGGATCTTTATATACATGGAAAGGCCAGGAAACTCTCAATGTATTTTTTAAAAAAAGATGACAAAGTATAAAGCCATAAATATGTGCCATTTCTTAATTAATCTGTTGATAATTTCATAGTGATACATTTTTTCCTTCTATACAGCCGAGAGTACATATTCCTTGATGAAGAAAGAGACTAAAAGGGATTCTGGAAAGCAGTGGGAACAAAACCCTAGACCTAGGGTTCTTAATCTTTTGGGGGGTCATATGCCCCTTTTTTGGCAGTTTGGTGATATCTATGGACTCCTCAGAATTATGTTTTAAAATTTATAAAATCATAGGATTACAAAGGAAACCAATTATATTGAAATTGTTATCAAAAATATTTTTCCCTGAAGCATAACATTTTACAAACAATAGACAAAAACTATGTTTGTTAGTTTGAATTGGATTCTACTCTTGTCTCTATTGTTGCTGATTGTGACTTCAGTCAAATTGTTTAGCCCCTCATCTAATCTCCTTGGGCATGCATCACTTTTCCCATCTGAACAAAATGAAAGGGTTGAACTAGCTATTCCTTCTATTCTAAGATTCTATGGAGGAAAATGAGGTGAGCTTTTTCCTCATCATATCTTGAACCAGGACTGCATGACAATTCCAAGTGATTTCCAAACTATACTGTCTACATTCCCACCATCACTCTCATTCCCTCTCATGAAAGCAATGGACTATGGCCCTACGAAGCTGGGATCTGATAGGTGAGCTTTTACTTTGTCTTGTTCAAAACCAGGAATCCAAAAATTTTTCCCATCATAAGAACATGCTGCTGTGCATTTATTTTTTGTTGTTTTCAGCCATTTGGTCATGCTTAATTTCCTGTGACCACATTTGAATTTGGATTTCTCTTTTCTTTTTTGGCAAAGACACCGAAGTGGTTTGCCATTTTCTTCTGTATCTCATTTTACAAATGAGGAAATGGATGCAAATAAGGATAAGTGACTTGCCCAGGGTCACACAGCTAGTCAAGGCTGGATTTGAATTCTGGTCTTGCTGACTAAGTCTGATGCTCTATCCTCTGCATGATTTAGGTGCCCTTATGTTTCCTTCTTTATTTATATGTCTCCTTTTCTGGCTCCCCTTAATGTGTCATCCCCTTCTTCACTTTAGAATATAAGCTACTTGAGAGAAGGGACTGTTTTGCTTATTTGTAGCTCCAGTGCTTAGCACAGTGCCTCACACATAAGAAATACTTAGCAAATGCTTTATGTTTCTCTATGTATTTATGTGTGTGTAGCATATAGTACATATGTAAATATAACACATATCACAATTCTATTTTTTATGATCTGTTTCTCCCTTTTTTCTCTTCCCTTCATTGCATTATCATTCACAGAAGCTTTCATTAAACATCTATTTTCATGGATTGCCATTCTAAGCACTGTACAAACTATATGTAGGTCCTTTCTTATATAACCTAATAATTATAATAGCTAACATTCAGATAGCACCCACTGTGTGCCAGGAACTGTGCTATTTATACATATTTCATTAGCACAAGAATTCCATGGACATGGTGCTAGTATTATTCCCATTGTATAGATGAGGAAATCATGGTGAATGGAGGTTGTGGCTTGTCTAGAGTTACACAGCTAGTAAGTGTCTAAGGACACATTGGAACCACAGGTGTTCCTTACTTCACGCTCATTGTTTATCCACATTGAGAGAGCAAAGCCATGGACAATCATAGTAAAGGTATGTAGGTAACTATTACATAAATACAAAACAAAGATTCATATTATGTTTGACCAAAGAGGCAAAAAGTACATTGTAGGCTTTTATTATTTAACAATACTAGGAATTAAATTTATGGCCAAGAAGAATGAAAACCTCTCTTCTTATTGCTCAGGCTGGACCAATAAAATGGCTATAGACAAGGCTAAATTTAATGTTTTCCTCTCCTCATTTTCCATTACCTATTAGTAGTTCTTAACTCTGTGAATCAGTTAATCCTTTTTGATACTCTTTCCTTCCTTAATGAGTCACACAGCCTTCCTGTGGTTCTCCTACCTTTCTGATCTCCCCCTTGTTTTGCCAGCTCCTTCCTCTCCTTTAAACAGGGATATACCTGATGTTCCTATTCTTGATCAAACTTCTTTCTTGCTCTTCATAGTCTCTGTCTATCTGTCTGTCTGTCTGTCTCTTCCTCCCTCCCTTCTTGCCTTCTGTCTTAGAATCACTACTAAGTATTGATTACTACTAAGTATTCTCCAAGGCAGAAGAGTGATAAGGGATAGGCAACGGGGATCAAGGGACACAACCAGATTTGAACTCAGGACTTCCCATTTCCAGGCCTGGCTCTTTATCCACTGAACCCACCTAGTTGTCTCCTTCATATTCTCTCATGATGAGCTCTCGCAATTCCAGAAGTTCTAATTAATACTCCCCTCTATATCAACGACTTCCCGTTTCTTATTTTCACCTCCAGCATTTTCCAAAAGTTCTAATTTTGCATTTTGACTTGCTATTATATATTTCCACAGGATGTTCTATGAATATCCAAAATGAAGCCAAAAACTGAATTCATCTCTTCCCCCACCCAACTCATTACTCTCACAAACCTGCCTCCTCCCCAACTTCTTTCCAAATACTGCTATTTCTCCTAGTCATCCAAGCTCATACATTGGAGATAATTCTTTTACTCTTCCCTCTTCTTCATTCCATATTTCCAATCAAATGCTTGTTGACTCTAGTTTCATACATTTCACAGGATCACAGGATAAGGAATACAGAGTCAGAGCGAGAAGTGACCTTAGAAGCTACCAAATACCCCCTTATTTGAAATATGAGGAAACTAAGGCACAGAGTTATCCTCTGATACACAAGTAGCCTCAGGTGGGATTTGAACTTGATCTTATTCCTCTGCTCCAAGTTCAGTATTCTATACACAAAATCATACTGCTACTCATGTCTCCAATTCCACCCACAAGTCACTACTCCTGATTAAGGACTCATATTTTCTAGAAAACACTATTACACAGCCTCCTAAAGACTCTTCTTGTCTCTAGTCTAATCCACTGCCACAATTCATACTTCATACCATTATTTATAAAAAGGGAATCATAACAACTCTCCTATAGAGATTGTCCCAAAAGTCTTAGTGGAGATGTAAGCTTTATATAGTTTTTCTTCCTTATAGAGGAACTTTCTTTCCTTCTTTGCTTTCCTTCCCTTTCCTTCTTACAAATTTTTATTAAGCTTGCATGCACTAAGACTTTTTGGAAGAACCTGCATATCTCATAGTATTTTGAGAATCAAGTCTGAAAATAGATAATCAATATATGTCCTAAAATGCTAAAATAATATAGACTAACATTTATCTAGCACTTTATGGGTACAGTGTCAGAGTATTTTAGAGCTGGCAAGAACATGAGTGGTTACATATTCCAAACTAAGTTAGAAAGGGATCCACCTCATAATTTACCGGGCAAGTGGCCATCTAACTTCTGCTTGAAGATCTCCAATATCTTATCTGATTCTTACAACAAGCTAATAAGGTAGGTACTATGAATATTCCTATTTCATAGATGAAGAAACTGAGGCTCACATAAGTAGCTTGCTCAAGGACAATGTAAGTGGTAGAGCTATGATTTGATCCTAATGAGTTCTTCTATCTCCTAGTTCAGGGCACCTTTTACTATATAATAAGCTCTTCTTTGATGTATATGGAATAATGTATATGAAATATTATTAATATTCAGATACTTTCTAGTTTCCTATTGAACTACACTCTAAGTAACAAACAACAAATCTGGCTACATTTGTGTCCTCATCTCTGAACTTTTACCTCAAAGGCCACTATTTTGTTTTTCCTCTGACCTCACCTTCACAGCAAATGAAGTATGATTCTATAGCGTGAGACTGAAAACAAATATCTGATGGCTCAAAAGAAGGACAATCCTCCAAAGTCATTATCTTTGGAGGTTAGACACATATTCCAATAGTGTTTATAACCTTTTTGGAACTTCTCTTAGATACTTACCTTCAGAGCTAATTTATGAGCCAAATAAGAAAATTAGCCTTCTTGTGAGTCACACTTTGTTCTCTATCAGGAACAATATTAATGCGACTTGATGACCGAGCTTGGCTCCATGTGACTTTTGGCTATGTTCAAACATTAAATCTACCCTCAGAGGACAAACATTTACTGTCGATGAGAGGATAAACATTTGTCACCGCTGAGAACATGTGAAAAGATGTTCTGTGAGTTCTGAAGATAATTAATTGTAAGAGAATCCCCAAAGCTACATTGTTAAAATAGGTACATAATTTCCCATACCAGAGACCTCTGCTTTGGACAAGACCACTAATATTAACTGGGATGTATAAGTTTCAGTGCTTTTGTTAAAAAGATCAATCACATTATTTTATGGTGACACTTTCCACATATTTTTCCTCTACTATTTCCCCCCCAGACTATATGAGTAGGAAAATCAGTCATGGTGCCATCCTAGGGAACATGACTGGGTTAGAGATACAGCCTGAATAAATCATTCTGAATCCCCCAAATCTCTCCCTTCCTGAGCCTCTTCCACACCCAGGCTTCATCAAACCCACTCATTTATCAATGTTGAATGAGAGTGGGGAAAAAAGGACAATGGGAAGCAATAGTTTCCCTCAGGAGAGATAATAATTCAGCAGTATGGTTGAAAGTAGGTCATGGTGGGGAGAGGGCACAACTAGGTAGCTCAGTGGATTAAGAATTAGGCCCAGAGAGGGGAGGGTCCTGGATTCAAATCTGACCTCAGATACTTCCTGGGGGCAAGTCACTTAACCTCCATTGCCTAGCTTTTACTGCTCCTCTGTCTTGGAACCAATACATAGTTTTGATTCTAAGATGGAAGGTAAGGGTTTTTTAAAAACAAAAAAAAGAAAGTAGGTTATAGGATCACAGTTTTAGGCTGGAAGGGAACACTTCATTTTGTGGATGAGGAATCCAACAGCCAGAGAAGTTAAGTAAATTTAACAGATCACACAGCTAATTAAATGTCTGAAGTAGGATGCTGGAGGAAGGTATAGAGCTGATTTCTATGACCTCACTTGAAACAAAACAGTCTTACAAAACAAAATCCCCACATCTAACACTCCAAATTAACCTTTTAAAATAAATTTGGAGTGCATGTTTTATTGCTTAATCTGTTGTTGTTACTCTATATTCCCATCAGTGTGTCATCTTTGGGATATAACTTCTATCAAAGTAGGGATAGTGCTATAATTTATATTTTAATAACTTTTGTTGAAGCTCTTTGAAAAAAGGCTTTATCACCAGCAATTGATGATTTCCACAACTGTGAAAAATGGAACGAACAAAGCTGACTAATTATCCAAGTGTGAATGAGAGCCCAACAGGACTCAATTACCAGTCTTGGGTAACCAGGAGAATTCATATGTAAGAATGTATCCCCTCTATATAAACAACACACGAAGAATCTATTGTCTGAACAGCAAAAGGGTCCAGGAATGAAAACACAAACCAGATAAACATGTTTTTGTCATTCTTCAACTATTAAGAAAAAGAAGAAAAAACCTCCCAGTTATAGTAGCTATCATTAAGGTCCCATTAGTGCATACTGCAGTCTTATTTTTGGAGGAATAATAAAGTTGTAGATGTACATGCTTCCTTTCCTATCTATGTATACTTTTGGTTAGGATGTAACCCTATAAGGACCACTTCTTTCTATGCAGCAATACTCATCCATACTCAATGTGTTCACTCTATTGTTTCCTTTAATATCTACAAAATAGCATCATGAATCCCTTTAGAATGGATCACTAAGACTCTAATAGCCAGTTATGCCTCCTCTACCTTCCCCCACATTTCTTTCATTTTGGTCATTTTGGGGGCTTGCTAGCAATGCCAAAGGAATTAGAGAGAAAGAAGAATAGACAAAATTAAGTCAAGTGAAATATTGGGCTGTTTCTTGTAGAGGACACCGGACCAAACACCGAGGCGATATATCTGGCATGTTTACCTTAGCAAGGCCCCTTCACACTGACCCATTTGATCCTCACAATGATGCTTGCTCTGAGGTATTACTTTAAGATAACATTCTGATAAAAATTTTTTTGTAAACCAGTTTTCAAATGGTTGTTGGAATTTTAACGCAAACTATAAGTAATAGAATATTGAGATTCTTCTAAATTTGTATTTTTTTAAATTTCTAGGATCAAAATCAATATTAGGCTTAAGGATATTAGTCATATTTGCTGTCAAAGTATTAGTCAAATTTGGGTATCTCTTAACCTTCTAACCAATATAATTAGCTCTAGCACAACCATGTGATATTCTAGTGATACAGAAGGACCTGGCTGGCTTCTTTGATGCCTACATGAAATACTATCTTCTACAATAGGCTTTTCCTAGTTCTGTAATGCCAGTGATGGTGATCCAGTGCCCAAACTGCATGTTCCTGCCACATGTGAGCTGCCCCTTTATCCCAGATAGAGGAGGGGGAGGAAGTGCTCCCATTAGGCTGCTGGGCAGGGGGGTGGGTGATCTGAAAAAAATGTTCTTAGGAGAAGGGGAAGGGAGTATATGTGCCATAAGTCTGCCAATATGGCCCTATACTGTAATTGCTGGTGCCTTTACTTCTAAGGTTCTTTCTCTCTCTAAGCATCTTTTGTGCCCTCATTGATTTATTGTGGACTTACATTGTCTTCTCCTATCAGAATAGAAGCTCTTTGAAGATAAAGACCATTTCAGTTGTTTGTTTGTTTTTTTTCTCTTTGTATCCCCAACCCTTAGCACAGTGCTTGACAGAAAGTGCCTCTAAGGCTTGTTTAAAAGTGATCAATGACTAACTCTAGGTCTATGAACTCTAATTTTTTGATTAAATTATTTTGGAAGTACTAAAAATGTCTGTATTTTTGAATAGCTAGAAAGATATATACTTTCATGTCATCTATAGAAATTTATGTGACATGGAGCTCGCATGTGAATTTCTGATCATGGTTCATTAACAACAACAAAAATGGAAACAAAATCCTTGGCTATCTCTACTATAGCCTGGCTTGAGTAGTAATGGAAAATAGTGACTCTATGAGCTGTCTATAAAAGTAGAAATGACCTCCTTCCCTTAGCTAGTGGGATAGTGAGTCCACTTGGAGAGAATGGACTTACAAGAAGGTTTCCAATTGCCCAGAAACCTTGATCCTAACTGGACAGAGAATTCACCAGTGGGAAAGGATGTTGGGTAATAGCTGCTAGGTTTTTTCCTACTTGAACTGGAGGTCACTATGGAAGGGTAAAATTCTTGGCTAATTTGTAAATTGGTCAATCCATTCTCTGGAGAATCCTGAGCTGATACAGAATGAAAGAGAACCTTACTAATCCAAACTTGTGGGAATAAAGCACAGTGTAAATGAAGGAACATTTGATTTGGAGTTGGGGGATTTGCTTCATACTTCTTGTGTGACCTTAGACAAATCCATTTATTTATCTAGATTTCAGTATTTTCATCTATAAAATAAGGGAATGGGACAATCTAATCTCTGATAAATGAATATGCATCAAGAAGCCCCTTATGAATATTTAAGAGTAAATTTTTATCATGCTTCTTAAAACATATGTTTCCATTGTTTATGTCACTAAAAGAATCCTATAAGCAAAAGAAACTGATTGCTGAAAGATTTTCTTCTTATTCTATAATCCCTACAAGGCAAGAGGATAGAAAAAATATAAGAATATTTTAAAGGTCTAAAATGTTATTATTAGATAAGAATATTCTTGGTGCAGTAATATCTGGTCTCTCATATCTGACATTTACTAGCTGTTTGACCTTGGGCAAGTCACTGTGCCTTGGGCAACATGCCAAGATATATCCAAATTGAATTGGTTTCTGGAGTCATGAAGATCTGCACTAGGGTGGTGGCAGTGTCAGAGTAGAGAAGGAAACATGTATGGGAGATGTTACAGAGGCAAATTTGCCAGGCCTTCTTAATGGATTGGATGGGGGGTGGTAAGAGATAGTGAGGAGTTGAGGATAATTCCTAGGCTGTCAACAGGAGGGACTAGGAAGATAGTATTGATCTCTATAGCAAGGAAGGAGGGCGTGGAATATATGAGGAAAGATAATTACTTGTTTTGAATATACTTATTCTAAGATGGTTACTGAATATTCTATATTTTGGTAAGTTTGAGTCCTTGTGATGATTAAGTTAATGTCTAATGAATTTTTTATTGGTTCTGTTAATTAAGTTTTATAACTTTAATTTTTCTTCTGATTTGTAATTAAAGATGGATTTTTGACAACTCAAAAATGTTCTTCTGAAAGGCTACTGTGGAAAAAAGGAGAGTGTTTGTTGAAAGTTTCTCAGAAGAAAAAAATGGAAGGAAAACTTCTGTTGTGACTGGGGAAAGGAAAGTAGTTTCTAGCCTCAGTCTTTGAGTCAAATGCATGTGATGGAATGCTACAACAGTCCATCAATCAATTAGCAGTCACCTATTAAGCACTTAAATTATGCCAAATTATGTGCTAGGCACTGGGGACATAAAGACAAAGAGAAAAGAAACAATCCTTGCTTTCAAAGAGTTCATGGTCTGAAAATGCATATATTGAAATTTATAGAGAATAAATATAATGTAAATGTAAATATAAAATAAATACAACAACAAATAATATATGTGAGTGTGCTGAAAACCATAAGACTTTACATATCCCAGTCTAACATATCAGAGGAGTAGAGGATAGTGTATATAGAAATGACAGAGCCTACTGCAAGGTGGACATTTGATAAATGCTTACTGAAAGGAGTGTGTATATGGTGTCATGAACAGAGTTTTAGATTTGTAAAGAAGAAGATTGGAGGTCAAATCCTGCCTCCGATACTTACTACATGTGTGACCTAGGGCAAGTCATTTAGCCTCTCTCAACCTTAGTTTTCTCAACTATAAAGTGGGAATAATAATAACTTCTACCTCAAAGGGTTGATGTGAGGATCAAATGAGGTAACATGTAAAATGCTCTGCAAATCTTAAAGTGCTTATTTAAATGCTAGCTATTTGCTATTAACTAGGGAAGAAAGACATAAGCAGGCAGAAGATGTTTCCTAGTAAGAAAATAAAGAATTTCTGAATTATTAGAGAGAAAAATACCCTGCCCTAGGGAACATTTCATTTCATTTTGCAGTTGAAGAAGTCAAAGCTCATAATAATTTATGAGTGACTTTCACTGGTTCACATAGCTAATTAGTGGTGGAGCTGGGTAAATAGAAACTAAGGACCCTCAGTATCTTCCCTATATTAAATTGCTCTAAGTAGGAGACAAAATTAAGGTTACACCTAAAGAGAAGATAAAGTCTTTCTCAAATCCACTATATATAATTTACATTTTTGTAGTGTCTGAAAGTTTTTGCAGTGCCTTACATTGGATCCTTGTAACAAACCTGTCAAAGGATGCACTGCAGGTGTTATTGTCCTCATTTTATAGATGAGGAAACTAAGGTTGAGAGAGTTGCTAATACCTTCCCTCTTCTACACAATTTCACATTGTCTTTTGCTTGTATATCCTTATTTATATAGGTATTATCTCATCTGAGAATATGTAAGCTCTTTGAGATCACAGACTATTTCATTTTTGCTCAGAGCCTATAATATTATAGTATATAGTAATATAGTAGTATAGCACATAGAAGGCACTAATTAAATGCTTGTTGATTGATTTCCTATGACTTCCTAGGTAATCAGAATCAGATAGTGTCTTGGAAGTACTGATTCCAATTCTAGAACTTTCTCACCACCCCAGCCCTAAAATATTTTTAACAATAATTATCATTTACATTTAACCCTATCCCCTTCTCCCTATCCTCTGCCTTTCTGAATCCTTATTTATATTCAAGTTTCAATGCATCTCGTAAGGAAGTCCTCAAGTCCCTCGCTCCTTTCCAAACTGTATCATTTTAATATTCTCTGTAGCCATGTTGTGAACTCCATCTCTCCTGCGGATGAATACATGGGGAATTCCATTTTTGCCTTTATGTTTCCAGTATCTAGCCCAAGGACCTATACATAATGCCCACATACGAACATATGGTGAACTAAATCTGCCAGAGGTCTCTTTCTCCTAAAAGCAGAGTTGAGAAATTCTTGATTTGCCTTAATGACAAAAATCACTCTTCAAAATATGGAGGAAGTGATGATTGGAACTATTATTCTGAATCTGATTATGACCAAGAAGGAAGAACTGGCCATTGGAGCAGAAATGATGAATCATTGGAAAGAGATGACTTTCTCTCTCCACCTGAGAGTCCATAGTTCTCCTAGATAGGGAGCAAATTCGGAATAAGTCAGCTGACAGTTTTAAGGAGGCTAAATTTTATATTTACTATTGTTTACCTGAGAATCAGAATGGATTACCAGTAAGTCTGATGAAGAAGCATGAAGCCAAAAGAAAGAATATGACAAAGAAGGAATTAGGAAACATTAATGGCATGGTGCCTGGCACAAGGGGAAGTGCTTGATACATTTTTGCTGAGTGGATACATGGATGTAGCTCTTTGAAAGCCATTAGTTTGAACATCTGAAAATATATATACTATAAAAGTCTCACAGTAAACATATACAAAGTAAAAGATACAGACAAATTTTTATATGAACTGATTGAGAACAGTCCTTCCTTATCATTTCATATGAAATCATCTTAAGTTTGCTGGGTAAATTATCATTATAATGCTGTTAATGAATTGTAACAATAAAAATAGTAGTAGAGGGATAGTCTATAATTTCATTGAAATAGGGAATTCCCTATTTTTGGCAATTTATAGTCTGGAACACAGAGATTGTGTGATTTGCCCAGGTCACACAGTGATGAGGTATCTGAGGTAGGATTTGAATCTAAGTTTCTTGACTCTAAAGCCAGCTTTTTATCCATCATGCTATGCTGTTTCACTATTATTACCAATCAACTATGACTGTTTCTTGAGAGTATTCCATATCATTTCACACACCTTCATAATAATCCTGGCAAAGGAAGTACTATTATTATCCACAGAAGTAGTAGTGAGAAAAAAGGCATGATGGCGGTTCCAAGGGTGATTTTCATAGAAATGGGCCTGAGCCTGGTTCAAGTTGCATAAACTTATTCAATAGGCTGTTTCTCTTGACACTCCATTACCCTTCTACCTGGTTTTGGTAACCCCCCTCAAAAATGTCCCTTATATTCATGCTATCCACATTCCCCTTAGTGGCCAAGGACCTACCACTATGGGGCTTTATCTAGGCAGAATGTTTATTCTAACCAAAGGCTCTTCAAGACAACGTCTTAACCCAAAGGAATAAATCTAGTGGTGATAGTTTCAGGAATCCCAATGGGGGGCTGGGGCAGTTATATATAGGTGGACTTGTATGGTCCCTCAAATTTTGGGGGGGTCTTCAGATTACCTACTGGATAATCTTTTCATCACAGTATGTTGTCAATTTTTGTGACATGCTATCCTGTTCTGTGAAATGAGTATTGTGAAAATGGAATTATCCTCTCTTTGTATTTTTAACTTAGTCAGGAACTTGAAGACATTTTAAGCATTGATTGCAAGGAAGTTCACACCCTCAGCGACAGGCAGTAGATCCCACAGACACTGTTCCCTGGGTAGTGCAAAGAAATTGTGATTGGTTCCTGAGGTGTGACATGGGATGGGAGAGAGCTGATGGATGGAAAAAACTGCAGGACACAGGAGCTGCTCAGCCTCTTTTGCCTTGGTGACTCGCTTAGGTTGGTGACATTCTGGCTGCAGATACTCTTACTTGGGTTGGTGCAATTGCTGAAGGCTCACACTCCCGTGGACTTCTGGCTGGAGATTGGGACCTGAGGGAGCCTTTGTTGGTGATGAGCTAGATTTCATCAGATCAGCACTTAGGGTAGGCTAGCCAATTCTCTACCCTCCTTCCTACACTTCCCTCTCTTTACTATCTCTATTTTAATTTAACTTAATTGTTAAAGCTACGAACAGCCTCATAGTTTAATTTTTAATTATTACAATTGGCAATCACCGTTTTTAAATATTACAGTATGATGGTCTCAAATTATAAACTGGAATGTTACACCATCTTATCAGCATCACACAAAAGCTTCACATATCCACTGTTCACTAAGATTCAAAAATTAAAGTGATAAAGACAGTTGCTTCACAATAATTTTCTTCATTACTTTACCTGAGCTGGTTGAAGCCGGGGATTTGCTGCGTCTTGATGGACCAGGACTCTTGGTGGTGCTTCTGCGGGATGTTGAAGCTATTTTGGTGTAGGAAGTGGATTTTACCACTCGACATTCTAAAGGACGGAAGACAAAAACAAATTTTTATTGAGGATTGTCAGTGATGATGCAAGATTAAAATAGCATTACCAGAAAAGAGATGCACATTTAAATATAAGAACAGGCACACTGGGTCAGACCTATGATCCATCCAGCTGGGGGGTTTGTCTCTGACAGTGGTGCCAGGGCACATGTTGTGAAAGAATGTAGTTGCTCTCCCTGATATTGAACTAAGCCTTACCATAAATATCAGATTAGTTTCATCTTGGGAAACTGTTGGGAAGAATAGCAACTTCACAAAAGAAATAATGAAGATTGCTAGAGAAGACATAACCGCTATCTTGTTTTCTTTATCTTATAGGGCAGGGGTTTTTAACCCAGGCTCCAAAGGTCTGGAAAAATTTCAGGGGATCCATGAATTTGGAAGTGAGGAAAAACAATTATATTTTAATTTTCATGCATTTCTAACTGAAATTTGGCATATCCCTCAATTATTTAAAAATATTCTTCTGAGAAGGGATCCATAGGCTTCACCAGAGCAGCAAAGGGTTCCATAACCCACAAAAAGTGAAGAACTACTACTGTAGAACAAAAGTATAGTATGTACTTTTCTCAGTGTGTTTTCCATCTAAATTCTTGTTTCTTCTAAGAAAAATGACATAGGAAAGGCAAGTCTCATAAATCAAAACATAAGCACTACTTCTGAGGTGACGCAAGTTTCTGACAATTATGACAGGCTTGAGCAAAGTAAAACAAGTTTGTTGTTCCTGGATAATCCTCTGGTGAACAATAACCCAATGAGAACCACGCAGTTCATCTCAGTTTGAGGGAAATAACACCATTTGCTCATAAGAGACAACAGTAAAATCAATGGAGAGGCAATATTGCCTTCCTACACTGACATAGAGAGATGTTCGGGTTAGAGCTTGTATACACCCACACAGCTTTGTAGGCACACTCACATTATGCCTGCAAAATGGTTCCTGGCCTGGGGAAGGGAAACAATTTGGGTCTCATCAAAATTTTAAGCCTTTGCTTTCGAGCTCAGTAAATTCAACTTGAAGCATCTTAAACAACAAAGAATCATTTTTGTGTGTTAGTCATCTACATTAACATCATGCAAGTATACAGTATGTAAATCTTCATCACTGCACTCAAGATGATACCTTTGAACTCTAATTTCAGACAAGATAAAAGTTTCAGACATGATTCTGGTGATTGATATGGACAGCAAAGATAATCTTTTTTTCTTTTCATATTGCATCTTATGCCAAAATGCTTTTGTTTTCCCCTGGCTGTTCAGTTGTATCAATTATGTCTGACTCTTCATGACCCCATTTGGATTTTTTTTTTACAAAAATGCCAGCATAGTTTACCAATTCCTTCTCCAACTCATTTTACAGATAAGAAAACTGAGGCAAATAGGATTAAGTGACTTGCTCAGGGTTATACCGCTAGTAAAAGCCAAATTTGAACTCATAAGAGATGAGCTTTCCTGACTTGATCTGGAATTTTATCCATTGTGCCACCTTGCTGCCTTCTTTTTCTCCTCATTACCTAAAATGCTTCCATATAAAGATCTTTTGATATTTATTCTGTTAATAAAAACCTGCACCATGCTTTGGAATGTTGCAAATTGTGGGTCTATGCTGTGCTCATGGTAGAAAGACCAGAGATGGATGAAATAGTAGATTCTCTCTTGGGATGAGTGACTTGGGTTTGGAGACTTACACTGTTCAAGTCAAACCAAAATGGAAAAGGAAATCCTTCCTTAAATTATATTTAGTTGCTTCTCTTTCCTGTTTTTAGGGCCAAAAAGAGATCAAATCCACTACTGGCTTCCTGAGTCTGCCCAAGCCCTCCCACCCTCCAACAGTCACTTGTGATGTTTGTCCCTAAGGAATGACCAGGATTTCAAGTTCCCCAGAAGCAAATTACTAACATCGGGAGATCTGGTGAAGAGAAACTTCAAAGATGCACTGGGTTAAACCACATTATTCTGTGATTTAACTTGGAATGTGTCTGTGTACATGTGCACATTCTCACACACATGTGTGTGTGTATGCCATGCACATATTTTAATTTCACTGACAGGGTCTTTGTTTTCATCTCAATATACACCTGCTACTCTAAGGCCTTTTCTTGTGGAGCTGAAATAAATAACTGCAATGATGAACCATAATGTTTGGATATTGGATAAAATGGTCAATCTGGTCAATCAAGGAGATAAATGGCTGAAAAGAGCCATCTATATCAAAACTTATAGAGTTAGGTCACATTGACATGGCCTAATAGAAATTTCCATAGGATTTCAGTGGAAAAAAGTCAAGAATGTGAGAAATTCTGTATCTATCTATAATAAAAATGGATTTCTCTCCTTCATCTAATTTCTAAAAGCAAGAGGTAAGATGTGGCATCAAACATAGGAGGACACGTAG
The DNA here is from genome assembly GCF_016433145.1 of Gracilinanus agilis. Classification (NCBI taxonomy): domain Eukaryota; kingdom Metazoa; phylum Chordata; class Mammalia; order Didelphimorphia; family Didelphidae; genus Gracilinanus; species Gracilinanus agilis. The sequence continues at coordinate 130,105,755 of NC_058132.1, read as the reverse complement.
GGAAACAATAAATTAGATGAGAGGAAAAGTCTTAGTAAGAAACCAGAAAACAGCCTACATCATGGCTACTGAAAGAGTCTGAGGCAATGTTTTGGGAAACAGAAATAATCTGAGTGCTGCATTTTGGAACAGCCAATGGAAAGCTATCACCTTCCTACTATAACAATAATTCTTCATTATGATGATTATGATGAGTGAAATATGCCAGATAAATAAAATGACACCAATACTACCATAACTGTAACTGTGTAATACACACACACACACACACACACACACACACACACACACACACTAAACTCACGCTTTTAATGTCTGTGTTATAGACAGAAAAGATGCAATATCTAGGGGCTCATGAGGCTTGAATGATAATTACTAAGCACTGCTGGGAATGAATGATAATTACTAAGAACTGCGAGGCCTGGAGATCAATTCCTACTGCTCGCCTTCAGGATAAAAATGAAGCATCAAGGGTCTTTCACTGGTGACTATATGGTATTAAAAAGATGAGGCCAAACAGCAAAAGAGTAACGATGATGAAAAAAATTTATTGACCCTGCTTTTTTTTCTTAGACCAAAGAGCAAATTCAGTTTAGGACTAATCCAGAGCCAATCCCTAAGGCAAAACAATCTCTTCCCCATTAAATTTTAGATTTTAAAATGTTTTAATTAATTTAGATGAGTATTATATTTTATAGTGGGAAAAACGCAGTGAAGAAGAGCAAATGCTTAATTAGTTTAGGGAGAATGCCAAAACTCAGCTGGTTTGAAACCAAACATTGGAAACATTGTGAATAATGCAATCTAAATGACCAGGAAAGTACAAAAGCTTATTTGCTGACACAAAGGACTTTGTCAAAGATTCTGGCAAGGAAGAAACTCTGCAACCCCTGCCTGATCGTGGAGTTTGCTTTTTAGGGGAGATACTTGCTTGTGCTGATATAGTTCAATATTTCTGACCTCTCCTCCATTTTACCACAAGCTTCTCTAGGACAGACATTATTAACTTTTTATTTTTTATTTTATTTTTTGGCATCATGGGTTCCTTTGGCAGTCTACTGAAGCACTTGGAATCCATCTCAGTATACTCTTTTTAAATCTTTGAAGGAAATATTGTTGTACTTAAAGGTTAATAAAAATAAAGATGTGATTTCTGCCCCTTCCCATTCAAGTTCAAATACTTCCTGAAATCTTTCCATAGTGGTCACAGATCCCAGGTTAAGAGCTCTTGCTCTAGAAGGATGGCTTTTGGTGGGGCTGTGCTGAGAGACAGACCATAAGGCTGCTGATAGTAAAGAACACTAGGTTAGCCTTTAATAAAAGAGCAATGCAGGATCTTTTAATACAGCTACAAATCTTGACCTATCAAAAACGTGGAGTCATAAAGGAAAATCTAGTTTTCTAATCATTACTGGAGTAAGCTGTAGGGCAAAAAACCTGTTTGAGGAATGGAAGGTGAGCACTTTAAACGTGTCTCACCCCTCTATAACCATCCCAGTTATAGAAATATCTTGACAGTTAGAAGAAAGTCTAAGGTTTCATCATCTGATTTGATGCTATTGCTTCCCCATTCCTTTATTCCCTCTCTTGATAAAGGATCAATACTAAAATCAACATGGCCATTGTTACTATAAAGGGCATGACACTTCAGTTGCTCTAAGGCTCTATTGAGCATTCCTGTTTTCTGAGTGTTAGATTACCCAAGTTAATTTTCCCTTCCTTGTCTATTACTTCTTGTTCCCTTACAAATATTTATATTAGCTCTATATATCTTGTACTCCCATGCCACCCTGCCCTTTTCAACTCTGAGTCCCATTCTTTAGTTAAACAACCCTTTATTTCAGAATAGTATCCTACCCCCTAAAAATCATTTGGTATATATTTTGTGTTTAATTTTCTATGTACATGTTTCTTCCCAATAGAATGTAAGCACCTTGAGGGAAGGAACTTTTTCATTTCTGTCTTCATGTTCACAGTGTATGGTGCCAAGAGAGGCCTAAAATAAATGCTTATTGAACTGAACTGAATTGAATTTACAACATGGCTTTGTCCTTTAGCAGTTATCATAAAATAGAACAAGAAAGCTCTGATTTTTTTTCCTGCAAAAATATGCTTTTAATTAAGCCTTTCTTTAAAAAATTCCCTATGTCCTCCAGGAATAGTTCTGAAGGGTGTTCCTGTCACCTCTCTGCAATCATTATGGGGATTATCTGCATATAGACAACATGGTAGGTCTCTTGGGATTTTATAAAAGTAGGAGACATTAAAATGTATCCTCTGTCTTAGAGTGTTAATACCCCAGAGAAAAGAATGCACCTGGCAAACACACACAGTGAATAATATCCAGAGAAGAGTGAGGATGAACTGTTCTATTTTGGCTCAGTCTAATCTAACGTAATTTCTTGATAGCAGGGATTACTTTTGTTTTTAATCTATGTATTTGTATTACCTACTACAGTACATGGAACATTACAGAAAGCTGATAAATGCTTATCGATACAGATATGCAAATGAAAAACACAGCAACAACAACAAAAATTGAACCTGAATACTATGTAATTGTAATGACCTAGCTTGGCCTCAAAGGATCAGTTTGAAAATGTAGCTTCTTCCCTCTTTTGCAGATGGGGTGGGGGGAGGCTATAGCTATAGGGGACTAGATGTAATGTCGTGCTTAACTGATTAGTTTTGTTGAACCATTATGCCCTCATTTTTTGGCCATTTTAATATTATAAGGGATTGCTTCATTAGGAAGTGAGAGAAGAGAGAAATATTGAGAAACTTAAGTGAAAGAAAAAACAAAAGTCATCAATTCTTGTTGAATAAATGAATGAATTTAAAAGGTACAAATTCAACCTGCCTCTCAAGCTTCAACTGGTACTGATATTCACTGCTTTAAGAAACAATTGGGAAAGTCAGTTGAAGTGATGTTGAGAGTCACTTCAGGAACAACAACAACAAAAAGCCATCACCATCATCCTCCAGAGAACCTGACTGTCAGATCTTTTACTTTCATTTCTCCTTTTTTGGGTGACTATTAGGTAAAAAAGGAAGTCACTAGAGTGATTGGACTTCTTTTGAACTTGCAGGCTAGTTGCTGAATAATACTTTAAAACAAAGGATGAATTTGGTTTTTGAGCCTCTTTTAACATGTGCCAGAATGAGATAATTTTCAAGAAGCGATCTGATCTCTATTCTTGATTCTTAATCACTTAAAAGAACAAATTCCTCTATAAGGGTTCAGTGAGGACAATAACTGTATTTTGTTCTTCACTGTTCCAGACTACAAAGACAATCACTGCGGCACTTTTAAAATTTGGCAAAGAAGCAAGCCATTATAACAGAGGAAAAGATAAAAAATAGCTACCTTTCATTGTGTAGTTATATGCAAATAGGGGCCCCAAACACCTTCTGTCCTAGAAAACTTAATAAAAATGGGCTTAAACACTAGACAAAGGACAAAACTGGCCCTCAGAAATCTTTTAATTTAAAGTCTAGCCAATAATACAACTTTTCTCAGGTAAATATATAATGCCATGCAAACTATGAAAGCTGGAATTGGGGTAGTGAAAATGAAGGGCAGCCAGTAAAGCTAGAGGAGTTTGAAAAAAATAAGGAATGTGTACAACAGGGAAAACACACCAAGGGAAGAAGAATCATAGGTTTTAGACATGGAAGAGACTTTAAAATCTATCTAGTCTAACAGTCTCATTTTACAGGTGAAGAAACTGAGGAACAGAAAGAAAAAGTTATATGCCCTATGTTATACAGGCAATCAATATGGTACTACGGATGGAAAGCTGTAGCACAAAATTTTAGTCCCTGAGATTCAAATCAAATCCTCATTTATATGTATAAATGCACAGTAATCATTAAATTGGGTCAATAATTTTTTACTTTTTATTTTTGTCACAGGCTAAGCATTCCAGATGGTACACAACATTTTCAAATGTGGTCTGGCTGGCTGGAGAGCACTTCATGAAATAAAGAGGCAGCAATACCAAGTGTGCACTGAATTGGCTGCAGAAACCCTATGTGGTTCTGCAAATGGCTTTGTGGTTCCATGAGTTTTATAACAGTAACATCAAAAGAGGGATCACTCAGAATGCCTGATGGCTCTGTTCACACATACATGATAATTTTCAATGTCACAAAGCAAGTTAACTACTTCATCCTTTTCTTCCAGATCTTTTTTCCCTAACAGTGAAGTTCATGTTCCCTCCCAAATGTTTACTGTTCTGGTTAGCATTGACTATTAGTTTATATTGTCAAACAGGTAGTTCCTTTGATAATCCTTATACAACAATGAGTGAAACATGGTTCTGTGCCATCCTGGTTGCTCCAGCTTTAGATGCTCTCAAGCTTTTTAATGTCTTTCCAACAAAGTTGGACACAATGCTTCAGATATGGTTAAAGCAAGGTAGAGTTCATTGACTATTAATTTATTACTGGGAGCCATGCCTTTCCTTTGTATTCCCATCAGTCTTTTCCAACAATTTCCATCTCTCCTCATCAAATGTGTTTTCGTTTTTGTCTTCATAATTTAATCCTTGTTAACTTCCCCAACTGGTTGTGTATATCAGACTAAAACAATCCTTCCCCCTTCCTTCCTTCTTTTTTAAAAATAAAAACACTTACTTTCCATCTTAGAACTGATACAAAGTATCAGTTCCAAGACAGAAGAGTGGTAGGGGGCTAGGTAATTGGTTTTAAGTGATTTGTCCAGGTTCACACAGCTAGAAAGTGTCTGAGGTCATACTGAGCCCCAGGCCCAGGATCTCCTGACCTAGCTCTCTATCCACTCAGCTACCTAGCTGATCCCCCCTTTCTTTATCACAAACTCTAGAAGTTTCTTATCCTCTATATAATTCATATTATCTTTGTGTCCTCTCTATTCATATTCCTACCAAATATGAAACTAATATAACAAATAAAATTAAACTCATATCCTAATTTCCAAAATGGCTCTCTTTCCCAACTTCCCCATGCAATAAATAATGCCAGTTTACTGGCATTTATTTCCCAGTACCCAAGGTTTACAGTCTTGTAGTCATCATTTGCCAATTTTCTGCATTCAATTAGAGAATCTTGTCACTTCCTTCTCCACATTATGTCCCAGATCTAATAGATCTATTCTACTTCCATAGCTCTGCCACTCTTATCTGGGTACTTATGCAAAGACCTCTTTAATCTTTGATTAAAGTGTAGGTACTTTAGGTAGGTAAAGTAAAGAGTAGGTACTCACTCATCAAAGGGCTTTATTTTGTTCGTATACTATTGCATGATTAATATTTCTAAAACTATGATTCATCATTGGTCATTTGCTCAGGTACCTGTAATCAATCTTTCACATTTGTTGCATCAAATCCAACCCTTTAACCACATATTCAAAGCTCATTATCCAAAGCCTCAACTCTCACCAGGCCTTAATTAAATTCATTTTCTGCTTTATATTCAGGCTAAATGTTGTATGACTATTGTCACAGAATATTATAGTTTTGATTATCACTCAGGAGGCATGTGAATGAAAACCATTTATTAAGCAGTTAATATCTTGCTGCAAAGTGCTATGCTAAGTACCAGGGATACAAAACAGAACAGTCTGTGGCCTAAATAGGTTTATATTCTAGCAGACAAAGATAACACTTGCTGGAATGGTGTCTGGGTAAGAGCATATTTATTTGGAAAATCAAAGAGGTGGTGAGTGGAGCAGATTGGCAGACCCTTTCTTATAGCAATGACTATTTTGTTTTGATTGTGGTTTCAGAGCTGGAGGAGGTAAGAGGTATTACGAGGTGTTAAGGAAAAAAAAAGCTTGTGTATAAATAGTCCACATGGCAAATGAGGAACTAAGAAGTTGAATAAAGGAAATAAAAAAGTATGATGGGAAGAACCATGTGATTCTCTGGTACCCCCAAAATGTCAGGAGATCAAGAAAATTCCCCTACCTCCATCCATTACACATTGGCCAAACCCTTTGTAGTGAATTTATGGATAGTCACAGACAAAACTCTAACAGGATGAGGTGGCACAGATGGCTTGTGATCTGCATTATCAGAAAGAAATCTACCTTGATAGTTTATGGAATACACTCAATCCTTTATGTTGACAAATACCATCATTAAATGAAGAACAGAACCCAGGCAAAGAGCTAGTAGTACTCAATATCAACTGTGATAAACATATGCTTGACACATGAGTCTGATTCTAGTCCCTGAAATTTAACTCTTCTCCAAGAAGAGATTAAGCTGTTCTTGGAAGCCATTGAACATAGAAATTATTAATCAGAAACCTTCTGACATGAAGATGAGTCATCAGCACCCAGAGGTAATGGACTTGTAAAATTGTACAGATGATTGACATTATTTAGAACAAGAGTTCTTAACATTTTGTGTCATGGATCCCTTTTGCCTTTTGTTGATTTAGTTAAATCTGTGGACTCCTCAGAATTAAATTTAAATTTGTAAAATTCCATTTTAAGTTTACAAAATAAAATATGTAACATTACACAGAAAAATCAATTTTATAAAAAGTTACCAAAATCTATATCAACATTTATATCTTTATCTTTTATCTAAATAAGCAAATGAACACAACTCCTGGTTGAAAACCCCTAATTTTGGTTGGCTACTATAGAATATCTGTCTTTGTTTGTAGCTAACCATTTTAGTGGTATCAAAGTAGGGAATCAGTGGATTTGCTGGTTCTAAGGTCTCACTGAAGATCCGGACCCAGAGATTGCTGTAACCAACTGAAATAATGGATAGTTCAAAATGGAATTGTGGTTTAAGAGCTATTCTAAACTTGGAGGAGATACTAGAGGAACACTATGAGATCTATTGACTCTTCCCAGGGCTACCTTAGAATCTAATGGTACTATTCATCACTATGACTTCCACATTAATAATAACAACAATAATAATAAATGAATATTTATATAGGATCTATGTAACAGTCACTATGCTAAGCACTTGCCAAATGTTTCATCCTCATGATGTGGGTGCTAGGATATAGGTGCTATTACTATCCCAATTACAGATGAGGAAACTAAGGCAAAGAGATTAAGTGATTTGCCCAATATTACTCGCTATTTACTGAGATGGGAGTTGAACTCAGGTCTTTCTTACTCCAGGCCTGGCACTATATCCACTGTGCCACCTAGCTATCCCATAGTGCCCCACATGTTGCCAGAGGTCACAGTCCTCTTGGTTAGAGAAGAGATAATATTATTACCACTGTATGTAAGCATTAGGGATACAGAACAGTTATAAGCTTGCTGAAGGTAAGGATGATTTCATTGTTTTCTTTGTATATTTAATGCTTAGGAAAAAGGTATAAACATTTATATAGTGCGTGGCACTGTGTCAAGCACTTTTTACAAGTATCTCATTTGATCTTCATGACAATCCTTCAGAATAGGTACTGTGATTATCCTTTATAGTTGAGGCAAACAGAGTTTAAGCCTAGGGTCATATAGCAAGTAAATGTCTGAGGCTGGGTGTGAACTCCGGTCTTTGAGTTGAGACCTAGAATTCAACCCATTTCACCACTAGCTCCTTCTAAATATTGAAAGAACTTAATAAATATGGGATGAGTTGAAAAGTCCTGGATTTGGAGTTAGAGGAACGTGTTTGAATCTTGTCACTACCACATACTACTTGTGTGACCTTGGGCAAGTCATTTCACATCCTAAAGTCTCAATTTCATCATCTGGAAAATGAGGAGGTTGGATGAGATGTTCTCTAAGGATCCTTCCAACTCCAAAGCTTTGATCCTATGAAGGTCACAAACCCAATTAGACCTGAGCAAACTTTAAAAGTCTGTGGAATAACTAAGAAATTATTAATCTTAGATTTGAAGTAGTTATACAAAAGGAAAGAAGAAAGGAAAGAAAAAATGGTGGACTAAAATGTAGGTAAGCTTAATCTTGAAAACCAATCTTAGAAAATGGACAACTCACCATCCAGTTTCAGATTTGACCCAAGCTTCTTTTTTGGAAGAACACCAAAATGTCATCCTGATCTAGGCTCCACCCAAGGCCAAACCAAGACCTTGGAAGAATAACAAGAAATTATCTGGAAAGAAAAATTGAGGCCACCTGGCTTTTGTCAAATACAAGATGGAAGCCAAGCAAGAATTACTAGTGATGTGGGAAATAAGGGTTTGGTATGTCTCAGGGGCAAAAATGAAGTATTATATTAATGTGAATGAAAATATATTTTTCCACGTAGAAAAGATATTCTCTGTCTATTTCACACATACTGTCTCACTCTAGGATAATTTTTAGAACTTTGAGAAAGATTTATCTGGAATGACAGGGTCAAAAGATAAACTATTTAGGGACAGGCTGAGGTTCCTGCTAGGGAATCTATCTTTAGGGAGTGATTCAGGGCTCAGTGAATATGGGGATAAATTCAAATGCCTGGGATGAGGAAAGGTGAATGAATGGCATACTGAATAGGGATTGTGAAAACTCTTGAAAAGTTGAACTTCAAGTATAGGATAATATATTTGTCTTTGGGGAAGAGAATAATAGGAAATACTGGAATAATGACTCATCAAAGTTCCATCTTAGATGCAGAGGAAGAAATCATTCCCTCCATGAAAACTAGGGCAACTTTGGCTAAAGAATCCCCTCTGGAAGGTTAAGGAAGTATCCAAAAAGGGCTAAAACTGGAGGATTGGTGAATTTGAATGTCCTAAGGAAGTGAGAAACCTTTAGGGGAAAACAGAATTATCTTAGGGGAAGAATCTGATGGAACCAAGTATAAGGGATATCATAGTCTCCTTTTCAAAGATAACCCATCCTCTCTTCCTCTCATCCTTTGAACAGATGGGCAAGAGACTCAGAGCAGGCTGGTTTCTCCTGAAGGACACCTGGAAGGCTAATCTTTCTCCATGCAAGCTGGGAAAGTAGAGCTTAAGGAGTACTCACTTCATGCAAGTTGTCAGCAAGGCACATTTTCCATCCCAGGGATTCTGTGAAATGGGCATCGAGCTTGACTAATTGGGACACAAAGGATAAATCTGTTGAACTCTAGGAATTTCAGCTAGGAATAGATGGGATAGAGGAAGCATAACTACATTTGAGGTATAAGTCATTGGAAAGATTGCTCCCTAAAATGTGGAAGGGGCATTTGGGAAAGGATATTCAATCTGAGTCTTAAGTTTGGAAAAAAAAATTGTGTTCATTACTTTCCTGCCTGGTGATGAATTTGTGGAGATAATACTGACTTTACACCATCCACATAAATTCCTCTATGACTTTCAATTTCATAAGAGAGAAATATTCCAAGTTCACAAATGGCATTTTTTCTTTTTGGAAAAAACAAATTGACAACAATACCAGGAATGAACAAATGCAGTCTGGAAGTTACCATGAATAACAGATTGTCTGAAGGTTTCATTAAAAGGCTGGCCTGATTTAAGTAGGTTCTAGCAAGAGACTAATATTCAAGAAATCAAACATCATTCCATCACTATATTAAGCTTATGAAGCCCTGGTCCAAGTAGTGTGTCTAGTTTAGGACTTTTCCTTTTAAAGGGCAATCAGAGAATTTGAGAGATAATCACTTCCAAGGAGAATAACTTACATGGCTAAATCATTGGGAAAATAGGACCTAAAAAGTAAAGGCATGACAGTTTTTGAAAGAGAGAAAAGTTGGAAAGGCTTAATAATCATCTTCAAGTTCATGAAGAACTATTATAAGGAAAACAGTAAGAAGCTGTTCCACATCTAAAATAAGGACAGAACAAGACGGAACCAGCTAAAATTATAGCAAGGAAAATTTGGCTTTGATACAAGAGAAAATATCTAGACAATAAGGAATGATCAACTCGGGAACAGGTTGCCAAGGAAAGCTATATATTCCTTCCATAAAGACCCCACCCCAAGGACAAGATAGGCAAATGTTTTTCATTAGTGGTTTAGATCTGTTTGCTAGTAGGTATTAGAAGGTATCTGTGACCTCTCTGAAGGGGCTTGAAGGAGGCTGTACTAATAAAATATACACCCTATGTGCCTTCTAGCAAGGATTTGTGCTGGTTTAGCACTTAATGTAGTGAGGTGGCATAGTGGATAGAAGACTGGACTTGGAGCCAGGAAGTCCTGAGTTCAAATTCCGATTCACATGCATATTAGCTGTATGATCTTGGACAAATCTCTCTCTGCCTCAGTTTCCTCACTGGTAAAATGGAAACAATACTAGCACTTATAATTGTGATTACTGTAAAGCTCAAATAAGATAATTACAAAATACTCTGCAACCTTAAAGCACTATATAACTACTAATTATTATTATTATTTAAACAGACAATGCCACCTTTTCCAAAGTGTTCTTGATAAACAATTGGGAGGCAAATTGCAAAAATCAAATTAAGTGCTGCATATAGATTAGTTCTCTGTGGATCATTTATGCCTTTGGATCCTGCCATTTCAGTTGGTCAGTGAATATACATTTTGAAAGCTCCTTCTATATGCCAAAGTACTGTGTTAAATGCTGGGAATATCAATACAAATACAAAGACAATCCTTGCTCTCAAGACTCTTGACAATCTAATGTAAAAGAATTATAGCTAGTGTGAGCCAGATGCTATGCTAAGCTCTTTACAAAAATTGTCATTTGATTCTCAAAATAACCCTGGAAGGTAAATGGTATCATGACCCCCACTGTACAGTTAAGAAAATGGAAGCCAAACTAGATTAAATGACTTTCTCCTAATCATATACCCAGTTAAATGTCTGGGGTTAGACCTGAACTCATTTTTCCCTAGTTCCAGGACCAGTACTCTATCCACTGGACCACTTAGCTATCATTTCTATTCTTTGTAAAATCCAGTAGATGGGCCAGAAGTAGGGATGAAATAAATTATTTCCTTTTTAAAAATAACTCAGTACAGATGAAGTTTTACATGTTAGGAATTACTGATTCAGTCGAGGCTGTCAGAGGGGCCTCACTGTCTCCAAGATTTCTGGGAAGAAAAAAAAAGGTTAGTAGCCCAACTTAAAGATTAAATTAAGAGAGATTGATGTTACATTTCTAGAAATAAAACTTCCCACATTTAATGACATTAAAAGATTAACTTCTGCAAAGGATAAGTCCTAAGGACTTCATACTCCTGTGCCTTGCTCTCTCTTCCTCTCTAACTTTTTTTTCCAAAAATGTAGTCATATTTTCAGCTCTTGGTAGCCCCTGGCTACTGCTTTCATTTTTCTTGGGCAAACAAAGTTGGAAATGAGGAATGGTTAAGATTTAGTCACAAATTTCATCAAGTCAAAATTTATCTCTCTAAATAAAAAAAGCTGCTATTCACACCTATCAATCACATAGTTAAGATACTTTAAAAATCATTTGGTAAAGCTGAATTGGAATGTCTGTGTCATGAGCAGTGTAGGTTGCCTGGTTTCCATTGGTATCTGGGTTAGCTGTTGGATACATCAAAGGGTGGTGATGGCAGGGACACTTTAGGGTGGAGATAGGAGCAGATGCCCAGTCTGAATCCCACAAGGAACTTTAAAATGCAACTAAGTTGTTTTTCAGAAGGAAATAATGGTTGGCTGAACTTCTTGATTGTTTTCTAGAATAATTCTCCTAAAAATAGTACCATTCTTAAACAGCTCAGTCAGGGCCAGAGCCACAATGGAGAATTAAGATCAACATTGGCTAACAGAGGAGAGATACAGCATAATGGCCACTTTCCTCTCTAAATCAGCAATCACTTCATGTATCAGTTCCCAAATTCATCAAGACTATATTGTGGCTTTTATTATTGTTTTTGGAGTATAAGATAAAATCATAAATAACTACAACTGTTAATTCTACATATGTTCAAAGAATCACACAACCAAGCATTATATGAATTCGGAGGAGGAGGGCTTTCACTTATGGGGGCAATCAGAAGACTTCAAGGAAGAGATGGCATTTTAGTTGGTTTCTAAAGGTTGTGTAGGAATTCAACAGCCAAAGGATAGGAAGTAAGGACATGCCAAGATAAGTTAGAAAGTACAGGCAAGGTAAGAAAATCTGTTAGTTCAATTTGGCTGGCTGGAGGAATATATAAATATATAAAAGGTAAAACTAGAAAGGGCAATGACTACAATTTGTAGAGGGTCTTGAATACCAGGAAAAAAGATTAATTATAGTTTTCATTGATGGGGCAATATGCAGCTAGAGTATATTGTTGAGCAGAGGAATAACATGATCTGATTTATTGACAAGGAATATTAGTCTGGTAGGACATGAAAGATATATTGAAATAGGAGACTGGAAGCAAGAATATCTGTGAAGAGGCTATTGAAATTCTAACCAAATATTACTGAGGGTATGTCTTAGAAAAGTAGGGATGGGAATAGAGAGGAGGTGACTAGAGCTGCTACAAATGTGGAGTGTAAGGTTTCGGCCACTAATTGAATATGTGAGGTGAGGAAGAAGGAATAGTCTAAGATAGCAAGGTTTTGAAAATTGAAACTACTGGAAAAGTAGGATGATGGCAGACAAAGCAGAAGTCAAGAGGAGCAAGATTAGAGAGGAAATGCAAAGTTCAGTTTTGGACATGTGAAGTTTGAGGTGCCATTAAAGCATCCATGTGGAGAATTCTTAAAGGCGGAGATAGGGTTCTAGAGCTTGGGGGAGAGAAGAGAGCCAGAGGTAAAAGAATTGAGGGAGTGGTAGCTGAAGACAGGAGCAAATGGGATTGCCAAATGAAAGAGGATTGAGAAAAGAGGTGGGAATCTTGAAGGAATACACAGATAAAGGTGACAGGGAAAAGAAGAGGTAGATGGAGAAAGGATCAGTTAGGTAGGAGGAGCAGTTTAGGTAGCTAGGAGGAACAGAAAGGTAGACTGTAGAATTGCTAAAGTGATGGAAAAAGAGAATATTCAGGAAAAGAGGATGATTGACAGTTTCAAAGCTACAAAAAAGTTAAGGAGAATGAGAACTAACAAAAGCCACTGGATTTGGCAACTCAGCCATTGGTCATTTTAGAGCAGTGGGTATAGAAGGAATATATACATATATATATATATATA
>NC_058132.1:130045272-130092341 GCF_016433145.1 Gracilinanus agilis | reverse complement strand
ATATATACGATTACAAAGAGATAAAGAGAGATTATGAGTAGTGAAAAAATGGAGGCAATGGGTAGAGACAAAGTTCTTTCAAGGACAGCAGTGAATGGGAGGAGAGAAATGAGATGGAAGCTAAATGGGCTGAGGGATCAAGAGCTTTTTTTTTTCTTTTTAAAGAATTGTGGAGATCTAAGTATGTCTGTAAACAGATGTGAAAGAACAAGTGGAGAGGGGGAAATTAAAGATGCATGGGTGTGGGAGGATGACTGCTAGAATGAGGACCTGGAGGAGGCAGGAGGGAATGGAATCAAGGGTACAGTAAATGGAGCAGGGGTATTGAGACCTCTTCTGTGTGGAAAGGAAAGAGTGGGTGATAATGCTTAGAGGTTCAGAGAAATTACGGAGGGTAGCTTGGGAAGCTCTCATTAACTGGACTCAATCTTTTCAGCAGTAGAATGCTAAGTCATTCTTTAGTAAGGATAGAATACTAAGGTATTAAAGGTTTAGAATTGAAAGGGGGAAGGGCAGTTAGGTGGCTCAGTGGGTAGAGAGCCAGGCCTTACAGATGGGATATCCTGGGTTCAAATGTAACTTCAAAAACTTCCTACCTGTGTGACCCTGGGGAGGTCACTTAACCTCAATTGCCTAGCCCTTATCACTCTTCTGCCTTGGAATTGTATCAATTCTAAGACAGAGGTAAGGGCTAAAAACAAAACTGAAAGGAGATTTGTAGGTTATTTAATCTCTAGTCCAATTTTGTCATTTTACAGATAAAGAAATTTCCTGGTCTCCTTTAATGCTAGTGCTTTCCCTCTGAAATGACTTCTAATTTAACATATACATGATTGATAATAGCGACAATATTATAAATATCTCATTTAATCCTTGTAATAACCTTGGGAGGTAGATATTATCCTCATTTTATAGGAAAAGGAACTGAGCTAAGCAAAAGTTAAATGTCTTGCACAGGGCCACATAGCTAACTAAGGTCACATTTAAACTTATTTCATTTGAACGTAGGATTTTGACTTAAGGTCTGGAACTCTATCTGTATATCACCTACAAAGTTCTTTGCATGTTGTCTTCACTATTAGACTGTGGGCTACTTGAAGGACAAGACTATTTTTGCTTTTTTTTTTTTTTTTTGTAACTCCAATGCTTATCACAGTGCCTGCCGCCACATGTTTAATAAATGATGACTGACTTGACTTGACTTGACTCAGGAGGCCCCTTCCAGCTTTAAATGAAGCTTTTTATGAGTCAATTCTTTCTTTTTAAAGGGGGGGTTAATTAAAATTTCTTTTTGTCTCTTTACTCTTTTATACTCATGTGAGATAAGGAAGACATTGCAGGACCCTGATTATTCCATTTGTTCTGCTCTGAAAACATTTTCTTTCCCTAACTTTTGCCAAAAGCACTCCATTTAATTAAGCTCCTTATGGTGTTCCATAGAATCATAAAATTATAGAGCTGGATGAGACTTCAAAGGTCATCTGGCTTTTGGTAAATTTTTACTCTTTTGTAAAACTTTCACTGCCAAAGTAACTTCTTGAAACTTAGCAGGCGTATGAAAGGGAATAGAGCTTTCCTGAATTTCCCATGATCATAGTTATTTATGATAGGGGTATCCAAAAAGCCTTGGATTAGTTTTCACTTATTGAGACTTAAATGACTATTATTGAACACAGAATGCATAGAATCCTGTACGCGGAAATCTAGGGTTATTTTCCTCTAACTGCTCCTGATTTACGTCACGTTGGTCTTTACAACTAACTGGGTGATCATAGTATATCCAGCTCAGGTCACAGAATCACATAGGACCACAGAATGAAAGAAAGAAGGAGCTATGGAAGGAATCTAATTTGACTTCTTCATTTTAAAGATGAAAGAACCAAAGCCTTAAGAAATGAAATGCTTTATTAAGATCACATTATGTAGTAAGAAGCAGAACTAGGATTTAGATCCCAGGAATTTGGACCCCAAGTTCATCATTCTTTCTACTAAAACTACATTAATTAGGGGTAGAAAACTTAGAATGAGGAAGCATGGTGTAGTGGAAAGGCATCTTATCTTTGTGTCAGGAAGTCCTGGATTCAATACCTACCTCTGAAACACACTGACTTTATGATCCTAGGCAAGTAACTTATTATGTCAGGGTTCTCAGATAACTGTATAAGATTATAAGTTGCAGTACAAATGTGCCTTCCTGCTCTGGCAGAAGGAAGTCCTCATACAAAGGAAATCCCAGACCTAGAAAAGAAGCAGCTAGCATTTATATAGTCTCTTAAGCATTGCAAAGTGCTTAATATATGTTAATATTTGATCTTCATAGCAACCTTGTGAGAGAAGTGCTCCTATAAACATTTTTTCATTTAATCCTCACAATAACCCTGGGAGGTAGATGATATTATTATTATTATCCTCTTTTTATAGATGAAAGAACTGAGGCAGGCAGAGTGCAATGACTTGCACAGGGTTATAAGTTAGCAAATTTGTAATAAATTATTCCAAGTTTGCAGATGAAGAAACTGAGGAACTTAGGACTTATGCTTCTGAGGCAGGATTACAAGTTCTGTTCTCTACTCACTCTGCCTAAACATGTATATGTATACATGCAAATGTATACATACACATACATATGTGCACACACCCAGAATGTCCTTCTATAGCACTGTGGAGATGATCCTGGGATTTTGAAGGTGATGCCAAATGGAGTACAATTTCTGGAAGGTTCTTCCAATCAATAAACCATATTAAAGTACTTATCATACAAAGAAAAAGGAAAAAAAAAAGACTCCATGACTTTAAGAGGCTTACATTTTAATGAGAAGACAACATGGATATTAGCAAAATGCGATGATATTTGTAGACACTTTGTGAACCTTAAAGGGCTATATGAATGTTTTTGTTATTATTAATTGTTATTATTAACATTATTGTTATTATTAATAGGTATATAAAAGATAAAGAAAAAAATACCTTGTGGAGATAATAACTGCTGAGAATTGGAAAGGATCGGGAAAGGCTTCTATCAGAAGATGATACTTGAGTCAACTCCTGACTCAAGGAAACCAGAGATTTTAAGAGATGCACATCTATTAAAATCCCTGTATCTGCTTTTTTGAGTACTTGGCTAAAGTACCAAGAGGTTCATCTTTACCTCAAGAGAGATTATTTTCCTCCTTGAACTACTTTGGATTTACTTAGCTGGATAAATACTATTTTTCAGTTGTGTCTGACTCTTCATGATCCCATTTGGGGATTTCTTGATCAAGATACTGGAATGGGTTGTCATTTCCTTCTCTAGCTCATTTTATAGATAAGGAAACTGAGGCAAAGGAGCTCTATACTATAATTTTGTAAGAAAATGTAACCTCCTCAAAGGTAAGGGCTATTTTGATGTCGGCATATTCCTGCACTAAGCATAATGCTAAAGGAAGTTAAATAGGCACTAAAGTGTTTTGTTGAATGGTTAATATTTAGAAGGAGCAAAACAGTTCTTTTGAAGCAAATACTGTCTTACTGTGCATAAGCACAGTGAATGCAGTAGGGCTTTTATAAAAATGAACTAGAACATTTGTCTCACGCTTTCATTGGCAAGCTCCAAGTAGTAGGAGATGGCCATGACTAATTGGAACCTGCCTAACAAAATTCACTGGGTGAGCATTTGGAATAGAATGGAAAAAAGGCAACTTTAGTAGACTTTTAAAGGAAACGACGGGGAGTGGAGGAGTGGAAGAGGCAGGAGAGCATTTCAAATCATAGAAATATAGAATTTTACAGTCAAAAGGGACCTTAGAGATGATTTTGTCTAAGACTCTTATGTTGCAGAGAAGGAAAATGAATTCCAGAGGGACTCAGGTCACCTTTCTCCGTGGTTGGTGTTCATTCCACCACACCATTTCCTCAAACTCATTCCAAACTCATTCTTGGAGTTAGTCAAAATAGAGGTTTGAATTTGTTTTAGTTCCCTTAAACCTACTGGAAAAATATTTGAAGATGCAGTTCAAAAGAGAGCTGAAATAAGCCCTAAGTGCACTTATACAATTCCTTTGTTTATATTACTGGAGGGATAATAAAAATTTCAGGTACTTCAAATAATGCCATATGATATGACATTTTTGCTTTGTAGGGCTTGCAATTTTAAAGCCTAATAGGACTCTGGCTGGAAGGAGACACCAGAGCTTGAAACATAACTAGTTGAAATCAGATGATGTTTTATTTAGATTTGGCCCCCGTCCATAAACCAGATGATTCACTGCTACAATTGACAAGGCATATTATGCCTGGCAAAGTAATTCACAAAATTTCTTTAGTAGATAGTTTCTTTTTTTGTGAATAAGAATTCTTCTATTTCTATTTTTCCTCTTCCAGTTCAGTGCTCTATGTAGCAAGAGAAGCCTGAATTGGGGGGGGGGGGGAGCTGATATTTAGCAAGGTCTACATTCTGTTTTACACTTATCTATACACTTTCCCACTTTCTACCATTCTAAACCTTCTTGTCTCTGCCCAAGCTTCTTACATCACTCCTCTGTGCCCTTTCTTCAGCTGAGGACCTTCCTCATTCTTCTTAAGTATTTGCTGAATGCTAAGTAAGACCCATACCCTTCCTTTCTTCTCCTCATGTCAAATTATTCCGATATCTTCTCTGTCTCCTTCACTCTAGTATTACATGAAAAGATGACCCTTTCCCTTAGACCAATTCATCTACATAAATGTAACCTATTCTATCTTCTCTTGCAGAGGCCCCCCTCTATCTTCTTTACTCTCTTATCTTCAGTCTCTCCCCATCTACCAGCATCTTCCAGGCTGCTTCCAAACATATTTATGGCTTTCTCAACCTTAAAAAGTTCCTTATTTGATCTGACCACTCATGCTAGCTATCACCCTAAATTTCTCTTTTCTTTTAGAGCTAAACTCCTTGAGAATGCTTTCTATGCTTGATGCTTCCACTGATCTGTTAATTCTCTTCTAAATCTGCAATTTGGCTTCCAACCTCTTTCCAATGGAAATTTGCTTTCCAAAGCTACTCATAATCTCTTAATTGCTAAATGTAATGACCCTTTCTCAGTTCTTATTTTCTTTGACCTCTGGACAGTATTTGATATTGCCAATTATCTTCTATATACTACCTCCTCCCTGAAAGGGACCTTAGAAAACATCTAGACTAACATCCAGGCACCCCCCTGGTTCAGGACTCCATTTTACAGATCAAGAAACTGAGGATCAGGAAGGGGAGTTGATTTGACCAAAGGTGGTAAGTGTCAAGAGTAAGATTTTAAACACAGATCCTTTGCCTTCAGGGCAAGTGATCATTCCACAATACCATGATGCTTCTTTATCCATGTGATCCCCACTAATCCTGAGGGGATGCCATGCCTTTGTATTGCATCCTCTTCTTTTTCCCCCTCTATTCTAAATTGGTGATCTCATCAATTTCCATTACTTCAATGGTCATTTCTAAGCAGATGATTCCCAGATATATACATTCAGTCCTAATCTTCCACCTGAGCTCTGGTCATGTATCAATTATCCAACACTGTAATTGGTGTCATTCTAAGCTTCTCACTATATCGCTCACTCTAAACTCCTATTGTAAACACCCCTTCCTTTCTACTTATTCACTCACTCCCCTAGTTTGGGTCCCCCCCACCCCCCATCACCCGTCACCTGAACTACTGCAATAGCCATTTGGTTATTCACCCTGCTTGGTCTTTTCCTCCTCCAATCCATCCTTCAATAATCTGCCAAGGCAATTTAAAAACTCATTGATCTGGCTATGTTAACACCCTGTTCAATTCTCAATGGATCCTTTTTACTTTTAGGATCAAATACAACATAAAAAAAGTGTTGGGCAAAAAGTTCATCATAACCTGACTTTTTAGAAATTCTTTCCATTTTCTCAAACGTTACACTCCTCCATGTATTTTTTGTTCTAGCTGCACTGGTCTATTTGCAGTTCCCTAAATACAACCTCTAATCTCCTTGCCTTTGCACTGGCTGTTCCAATGACTGAAACGCTTGCCCTGTCACTTCTGATTCTTAAGCTTTCCTGGCTTCTTTCAGTGTTCATCTCAAATCCTGCCTTCTTCAGAAGGCCTTTGCCAGTCTCCTCTTGCTGCTAGTTTCTTCCTCTCTGAGATAATCCTCCATCTACTCTCTTTATCTTAGAAGTACCTAGTTATTTACATGGAGTCTCCCCTTTTGGAAGGAACTCTACTTGAAGGCAGGAGCTGTTTTTACCCTTCTTTGTGCCTTCAGAGCTCAGCACAGTGTCTGGCATAGAGCAAGTGCTTAAAATGCTTGTTGATTAACTAAAAATACAAAACCATACTTAATGCTACTCATTTATTTTCCCAAATATCAGTAGAGATGTGTTTATATTTTAAAAACTAATGTTTTGGGAGGCGTGGAAAACCTAAAAATCTTGCCACCTCAACCCCAACATGTCATATTTTAGATGGTTGCATGAGACAGGCAGCTTGGCAAAGTGGATCCCTGAGTGTCAGACATCCAAATTCTGTCTCTGACATTTACTGGTTCATGTTACCATGCATAAGTCACTTTCCTGAACAAAGTTTCAGTTTCCTCATTTATAACACAGGTTTAATACTACTTATATCAACTTCACAAGATAGTTATGAGATTCAAATGGAGATATCAAATGGGGAAAATGATGAAAACTTTAAAGAATTATATCAAGGTCATTACTTTATTATTATTATTATTATTATTATTATTATTATCATCATCATTGGAGAAATATTTAAGTTAACATGGTAAGTCTAAACTCGAATTTAGTATCTTTGTTTAGGTGGAAGTAGAGAATAATGAGGGTAGCTCGGTCGTCTAGTGGATAGAGTGCCAGGCCTGGAGTCAGGAAGACTCATCTTCCTCGGTTCAAATCTGGTCTCTGGTATGTACTAGCTGTGTGACCTTGGGCAAGTCACTTAATCCTACTGGCCTCTGTTCCCTCATCTTTAAAATGAGGTGGAGAAGGAAATGGCAAATCACTCCAGTATCTGTGCCAAGAAATCCCCAAATGGGATCCTAAAGATTCAGACATGACTGAAACAACTGAATAACAACAAAAAGAGCATAATAAATGGCAAGAGTGCAAATCAAGGAGAGCATTACCTCACAAAGTAGCAAATCCATTTTAGGACAACTTTAACTTCAAGCTACCTCCCCATTACTTCCCTCCACTGATCCTCATCCTGCCATAAGGAGCCAGGCAAAGTAAATCTAATCCTTCCTATCAAAAGCTGTCAAATGCTTCAAGACAGTGATTATCCTCTCTCTCTCTCCCTTCCATCTTCTTCACAGGCAGCCTGCTGAGCAGATCTCTCCATTCCACTCTCCAAGTCCCTGGTTTCTTCTCTAGTTCTCTCAAAGTTCTCTCAAATGATTTTTATGCTGTAACATTGCTTTGTGTCATCTTAACATTCTTATTTGTCTTCCTGGTTCATGTTTCTTCTTGTCAAAGTTCCTCTTAAAACGTGGCACCAGAATTGCACATAATATTCCAAATGAATTTCTTTTTATTTGTTCAGAGCACAGTGGGTCTTTTGCCTCTTTTATTCTATACCCTACCCTTCAATTAAGACAGTCTAAGACTGCATTTACTTAATTGATTGCTACATCACAATCTTGGCATGTGTTGAGTCTGTAGTTAACTAAAAGGCCTAGGGTATTTTTCTTTATTTTATTTTTTTTTGTTTAATCAACTCTCTATTCAGGACTCTCTTCTTTTTTTTTTGCAATTAGGGGGCCTCTAAGACATTGCGATTTTTCATATTAAAGTCAGCTCATCATTTCTGCCTGTCAAAACCTTTCTAAATCCAGATTCTATCATTTATTGTGTTAACTATTATTTCTAGCTTTGTGTCATTTGTAAGACAGAGTGAAGCAGAAATCATTACTCCAAGTGACACACATTGGTTAACTTGCTACTAGCTGTAATATTATTTATAAAAGACAGAAAAACTAATTGTTAAATTTTGAATTGTTTTCTTTTTGATTCAGTGAGAAATCTGGATGTGATAGGTCTCTGAAGACAAGCTTATGTCTCTAGAAGACATAGTTACATTTATTGCCATATCAACAGAAGGATCTTCATGAGCAGCTTCATCCTTAATACAACCCTTTTTGGTGGTCTTATTTGTTCCAAACTCACATAGGATCTTAGAGAAATATATCCATATAGAGCTAGAAGAAGCCTGAGAAGTCATTAAACCAACCTCCTTCTTTTAGAGATAAGGAAAGTGAGATCTGATTGTTTAAGCAATTAGTCCAACAAAGGCCACAAAAGGAGGATTTGAACCCATACCCTTTGGCTTCCAAGACAATGTTTTTCCCACCATACCATAATGCCTCTGATTCCCAATATCTTCTTTTTGCACATTTCCCTCAAACACATGGAAACATAATGGATCTCAACATAAAATTTAAGACTATTCCCCTTCCCCATATATTCTATGTTCTAGTCAAAATTTCCATTGTCACTGATCCCCCAAAATGCTCTTGGGTTTCTTACCATTACCTTTCTGCCGATGTGTGCCTCATGCCTAGAATACTTTTCTTTTCTTCCAACACTGTATTTGTCCTTTGGACCAAGAACAATGCCAGTGTGTTATTTCTATTTCTATCAATGGCACTACTACCATCATAGTTAAGGCCAGATTTGAAACAATAGAATTATCTATAACTCTTACCTTTCCTTTTGCTGCCATAATTTTTATCACTTGCCAAATTCCATCTCCACCATATCTCTTAAATCTCTCCCCTACTCTCTACTCACAATGCTGCTATAACGTCCTTTACCTCTCCGTGTGGTTAACAAGAACAAATAATTACCTTTTAGTTAAAAAAGAACAAAGAAATACCTCACCTGGATGACTCTAATGGCATTTAACTATTCTCCCTGAATCTAGTCCCTCCCTCCTCTGTCTAATCTATTCTTTACACAACTGCCAACATAACATTTCTAATATCTGACCACATCACTGCTCTGCTCAAAAGTCTTTAGGATAAACTTCTTAACCTGGCATTAGGATTCTTGACAATTTGATCTTGACCTAGTTTTTCAGGTACACAGAACTGCTAGCTATTCCCCTGTTTTAGCCTGGCATTTCCCATCTTGGTGTATTTGTATAGCCTATACTCTATACCTAAAATACCTTCTTAGCTCATTTCTATCTGTTGAAATCCTTTTTCTTATCCAAAGCAGTTTAATTGCTACTCTTTCTATGAAACTGCCTCTTCTATCCCAGTTGAAAAGTTCTATCCCTCATCAATTTTACCCTGATCATACTTTTTAAAAAAAAACCTTACTGTCTCTCTTAGAATAGATACAAAACATCATTTCCAAAGCAGAATAGCAGTAATGGCTGGGCAATTGGGGTCAAATGACTTAGCCACTAATGCCTGAGGATGAATTTGAACCCAGGACCTCTTTTCTCTAGGCCTGACTTTCTATTCACTGAACCATCTAGTTGCTCTCCCCCACCATCATACTTTACTTTGTGTAATACTCATTTGAGTACATGTTGTATCCTACTTGCCCTAAAAAAACTATCCATTTCTTAGAGAGAGATACTGTGAAAGACATTTCATCTTTGTGTTCCCAGTACTTTGAACACAATAGGCACTTAAATTTTAGGGGGGAGGTAGATTGGAATATACTCCCACAAGTAGGTAATTCACTGGAGGTCTTGGAATAAATTCCCATTTTCATTTCTACTTACTAAAAACATCTTTAAAGACCCAAATCAAATGCCATGCCCCCCATTAAGTATTCTCTGATCTCATCCTTTTGGAAGCAATCTCTGCCTTATTCAATTGTACCTTACTTCGTACTCTCTTATTACTTAAATAAAACACAAATCAAGAATGATACCTGTGCAGGTCTTATAACATCTATCAGTGTTTAAGCTAGTTGAGGACCAAGCTGTTGTCTCTTAGTGTTACCCTCAATGCGTTAGCCCAGTCTTAGTATTTATAAGATGTTTACTGAATGTTGTATGGATATTATCTTTGCTATTGGACCACATTAGAGGTGAAACAGTGTTAGAGTGAGGTTCCCTTCGACTGATTTGGATACTTCAGGGACTACCATTTAAAAAGAAATCTTTGGATATATTATGAATTGAGGAATTCATATTATAGCAAGGTTCTGATAGAAGTGAAAACAAGTAATGATAGGAAGATTTTTTCCCCACAGAAAACATCTGAAAAAGTTAGAAGGACAAAAAGGGTCTTAATAAACCCTTTAAATACTTAGATCCTGCCTCACTTAAAAAAAAAAAACCAAACAACAATCTTACTGTCTTTGAATCAATACTGTGAATTGGTTCTAGGCCAAAAAATCGGTAAGGGCTATTCAATGGAAGTTACGTGACTTACATAGGTCATATAACTAAGAAGTGTCTGAGGTCAGGTATGAATCCAGAACCTCCCATCTCTATGTCTGGCTCTCAATCCATTGAGCCACATAGCTGCCACTTTCCCTCCACCCCCCACCAGTGGCCTGACTATTCTTATCAAGAATAATCTGAATTTTGAAATCTACTCTTAGATAACATGACCAATTCTTTTTCTTTAAGATTTTTTTGTTTTGTTTTTATATTATGAACTTATACAGATTATTTCTGCTGCATGGGAAATCTCTTGTGACAAAGTAAAAGAGCTAAATCAAACTAATAATAATGACCTCATCAGAAAGTGTGTGTAACATTTCACATCTGTAGCATGACATTTGCCCCTTTATAAGAAACCCCCAACAGAAATATATATTTGTGTCTCTCCAATGCATGAAAAGAAGAAAAATTTCTTATAATAGATCTGTAAGTAAAGAAAGAATTCCCTCAAAGATTTACATAAATAAATGTATATACATATATACACATCTATATATTCACATATGCACACATATAAATATATCTGATTCTGAACATCTTTGTTTATCAAAGGGAACTTTATCAAATTCAATAAATGGTGTTTTAATTATTCAAAAAAAGTGGGGAAGTGGTCCAAACTTCTGGGATACTTTTTCCCCCTAAGAAAAACGAGACACCTAAATAATCTCTAAAAAGCAAAAACAACCCCGCTAAGCTATTCTAAATCCTAAGAAGGCAATAGCAATCATTCATTTATGAACTATTTTTTTATCTAGCATGAGTTTTTGATAAGCCAGATTTATGATACACTAGAGTTGTGTTTCTAATATTTTGTTTATACATTTATAATACCCTGGAGTCCTTGTAAAACTAATGTTTATAGTATCAGTATATAATATAGTCTTGTATTAAAGCCACTTTTATAGGGCTTAGAACACTTTAAACTGATGATAGATATTTCTAGTTTGGTTTTATATTATTGGTCATATCTATTATTTAATTGATGCTAAGAACCTGTTTAGAAAAGTAACTTCAAAATTCGGTATTATTTCTTTGGGGACTTTTGATCATTTAGTGGCGATTCCTATATGATGTGGTTTCCAAAAACTGACTGCTTGCAATTTATTTACTTGATGAGAAACTGATTTTCAGGATAGTGAAAAAATTGTTAGAGTTGGAGGAAAAAGGTCGTTTTTTATGAAAGGAAAAAGTATCATCCTTTATTTCATTCTATCAATCCAAAAAATAAAAGTGATTAATTCTATAGCATCTCTGTGATTACAGATTGCAAAATCAATGTCTACATGATATATTAAAGAACTTTATTCTGCCTCATGCAAAACCAGATAAGGGTATATCCTTAGCCAAAACACTATATATTCCCCTCCTTCACACCTCAATTAACCACACTTAGTTCCTGCCAAACACTGTGGAAGAATACAATTATAGTTCTGAATTTTGATAGCATCTCTCACAAGCACTGGATCCACAAATATATTAAATATATACATACAAACAAGGGGATAATTTTCAATATTAGCCTGGAAAAAGAATATAAGATTGATGAGGCAATAAAATATTCAGCAGTCATTTCCAGAGAGTGGTAGTGTTACAGGGGCTTTAGTGGGAGTATTTGTGGAAAGGTAAGATAAGCATCCAAGAAATAAAGATGTAGTTTTAAAATTAAGTTGATGTAACTTGATGGGTAGATGAAGAAACTGTATTAAGATGAATGGTCTCTTTTCTTGGGATGCAAAGAACCATCAACAATGTTCTCTTTATAATGAGATGTTGTTATTGCTGGGCAAGGGATGGAAACACATGGGAAAACTGTCATATTAAATAATACTCCAATAGCTCAATAATAGAAAATTAGAATAATAGATTTAAGAATTGAAAAGGACCTTAGAGGTCATTGAGTCCTAATATAATAGATTTAGAGCCAGAAAAAAGAATATCTGACCCAAACCTTTCATCTTAAACATAAGCATACCAGGGTCAGAGGACTTAAGTGCCTTGCTTAATGTCAGCCAATTAGAAAGTGGCAAATTTTAACCAAGACAACCTCAAAAGAGGACTGAAATACATCACCTCAATAGATAGGATAAGGGATCTGAAAATAAAATAAAATTTGATTAAAAAGTAGTTTAAGCTGATTGGAAAAAATTGTCTTGAATGATATAAATGATCGTGGATCTCATTTCACCTGAGGAGGAGGTCCCACCATTCTGGGAACCCAAGCCATAAATATAATGCTACTCATAAAGAGGATCTCCTTAAATATAGGAAATTATTCTTTTATTTAGAATGGGTAAGATGTCTCTCATGACACTAGAAGATTTATCAGATAGGCATATGTTTCCCTCTCTTAAACCTTCCTCAGTGCTGATACTCAGAGAGTCAGTAAAGAAAGTTACCTTGGCGCTCATATCCATTATATAATTTCCTAGGATTTTAATTGATTTGTGGGAGATATACTTTGTTTGAGAAGAACTTTAAAGGTTAAATTTTGTCCTATGGAGGTAAACATCTTTAAAAAAATAAACAAATAATAGACACAGCTGGCTCTGATTTTCTCTGCCTTTCTCTGCAATTCATGACTGTGAAGATGTGGGCTGCTGTGGAAATTTGTCTGTGAAATTCTGTTTGTTCTCTTCTCATATCTGCAGTAATGATATCCAGTGTGTGGATAGATCAGTCTCATTAAAATTTTAGAGATGAGAAAGTGTGCATATGGTTCAGTAGTTGCTAATGTCTTAGTTGTATTTTTCTTTTGCTTCCTCTTTTTTTTTTTTGCCCCAGGGGAGAAGCAAGTACCACCCATAGTCTTTACCAATCTTCTAGAATCTTTATCTTTGATATGTCTGAAATATTGATTCAATGCCTTTAAAAATGCCACCTTTAATGCTGAATTTGTCTATATGTATGGTTAGCCCCTGCTACTATGCTTGACTTCATCTTCTTAAGCCCCACTGGTACTTTTCCATATGCTTTCACAAATCCTTAAAGTACATTGGATCCACATGTGGAAGTTCCATTGCTGGTATTAATGAGGGGAAAAATGATCAAAGAAATATCTGTATATTATATATGTCTCAAGGTAAGCTTCAGAGATATTGGTTATGGTGAGTACCAAACAAAAACTGAAGTGGATAATATTTCCATAACTAGACATAGGAATTATTTTGGAATTGGCTGTTTGTGTACAGGCAGATTACTGACTGTTTAGAGCAAAAAAATTTAAAAATGGATAAAATTTTAATAAAGGATAAAATGAGAAGACAAGATGGCAGATGGTGACAGTAGCTCCATTCTGATCTGTTGTAAACAAGTTGGTAACTGTAAAAATGGGAAACAGACAAAAAAGGAAAAACACAGATTGGTACCACTTCTTTGAGAAGTTTAACTAATGTAAAGCAATTGTCACAACAAGCACAATGCCTGCTACACTGAAGGAACTTACTAATGTTTTTTTGTTTGTTTTTGTTTTTTAATAAAACCCTTTCCAAGGCAGAAGAGTGGTAAAAGCTAGGCAATGGGGGTTAAGTGACTTGCCCAGGGTCACAAAGCTGGGAAGTGTCTGAGGCCAAATTTTAACCTAGGACCTCCTGTCTCCAGGCCTGGCTCTCAATCCACTGAACTACCCAGTTGCCTCCCCCCCCCCCCCTTACTAATATTTATTGAGGTGAATGTGTAAGGCAGACTCTAAAATTAAAAACTTAAGGGGGTCAGGAAGCAATAAGTTAGACTCTATATTCCTGTTTTTCTAAGGAACTTTAATGAAGTTAAAGCTTTACAACAGTTTTATTCCCAAGAATTGCTGAAGATGGAAACATATTAAAGCCATCTACATCCTTTGGTTACCTCCAAAATTTGGTGTCTACCCTATCAGAGTACATTCCTTCCTTATGAGCCCTTTTGGACCCTGCCATTTTCTAACAATATTAATTTTTAAAATTCTAAACTTAAATATTAAATAAAATGAACATTTCCTTATTGTGGTAGAGTAGAAGAGAGACTTGCCCATGAAACTATGAATCTCTATTATGACCTCTTTTTCCTTTAAAATACATAAAAATTTCAATATGTAGCTTTCAAAGCTATCCAAGGTTTTCTGTGTTTCTTTTTGGCCTTTCTTTGGTTCTTTCCTGTGCTTCCACGACTCTCTTTTCTTTCATTTTTTTTGGGGGGAGGAGGGCAGAATGGGCAACTTTGCCATTAGCTTCTTTCTTTTCCACCCCGCCTCCTTAACTGAAAAAGAAAAAGCCCATGGAAGCACCTTGTCAAGTCAAACAAAACCCATTTTCACATTGGCTGTTTCCAAAAATTCTCATTCTGCATCCTGAGTCTGTAAAAGTTCCATCAGGGGGTGACCTGTCCCACATCGTTTTTAACATGGTTCAGGACCCTTGCCCCAAATCCCTTTTTTCCCCTCTTTATACAGTCCCCAAATTTCAGAGGCCAGGGATATGAAATTGACATTGTGGTTCTATTTTGTCTCTCCTCAAACCACTTTTTCCAGCTTCAGGATTCACTGCCCTAACTAAGCTCCATGACGACTATACTCTCAACTCCCCAGCTGAATCAACCATGTGCCTCCCAGGAATCCTAGGACAATAGGGACAGGGGTTGGAAAGGAAGTAGGGAAATTAGGACGAAGGTAAAGGTAGCTACAAAAATGAAAGCTGTAGTACTTTTTTCTTTAAAATTGTATGTGAGTGAGATAAGGATTAAAGTATATTTATAGTACTGTATGTTAGGAAAGGCTGCCTATATTGAAACTGATTATCTAGAGACTGAAGAGTTAACACAAAGAAAGAAATGTGTTAAATTTGATTTGTAAAAATAATACCAATTGTAGCCATACACAAGAACTATTTACGCCTAATTAAAACACAACACAGTGACAACTTTACATACCATTTAATGTGTCAGATAATCTCTTTTTATACTTCAAATGATCTGTGAAATCAGAAATTTGCAAATTTGAATACTCCTTCATTTCCAATACAGCACCCCCTCTCCAAAGTACTCTAAGAAGAGAATCTTCGTGAGTTGTTGCCTCTTCCTCAAAATAGAAAAACCTCACTCAGTGACTTGTGTGTGTGTGTGTGTGTGTGTGATAAGTCTCTCTCTCTCTCTCTCTCTCTCTCTCTCTCTCTCTCTCTCTCCCCACTTAGCTAAACTGGCCTATACTCGCTCAATTTAGCTAGGCTGGTCCCTGATCAATACCCAACTCAGCTAGATTGGTCCCTGACCAATAGTCAATCAGCATAAAGAAGCCTTTCCAGCTCTTGAAAGTGGGAGTGGAATCTTGTGCTCCACTTGAGTAGCCTTCAAGACTCCATGATGCCCTCTTATCCCATGAGTTCTTAGAGGAGGTCTTTGGTAAAGTCAGAATAATTTTGCTCATGGTCAAGGGCCCTGGCTCTCTGTTATGGTTCCTGTAAGAAGAGAATGACCAAAGACAAGGTGTATTCACAGGAATAGCACAGTGCATGGACACTCATTCTTAAATCATGAACCAATTCCTTTTGATGGAGAATGCCTCAAGTCTCTTTGCTGGCTAATTCTGAAGCTCCAGATAGACATGATCAAGAAATTCATCCACACATATCCCAAGGTGTTCCAGTGAAGCCCCTAAGAGGGCTACAGAAAATGCTCCTTTGAGGAGGATAGAGCACTCCCAAGATACTGTGTCTAAACTTCTACATACCTCAAGGCAATCCATTCCCCCATCTTGTGTTTATACTGTCCAATTCTATACTCTTGCTACAGAAAGAGGGGAAATGGGGTTATTCTTTGTTGTTACTGCTGTAGACCTTAACCTCTATGATAAAATACCTAGTAGCAGTCTCCATCTTCTGAGGGGGTATACTTCCCTTTGAAATAAGCTGACCCACTAGGCTGAGAGTTCTTGACTTTTTCAAGGTTAATTTCTCCATTTATATTACTGATATCTTCCTTTGCTACATCCACTGGTACTTTGTTCCATCTACCCAGGCATTACACCTTTATTTTTGTCTCTTTGGTTCATTTTCCATATATCCCTGAGCCACCTCCCAATCCCTTACTCTCCATGCCTACAAATGTACTCAAGTATCCTATATCTTAAAAACCCTTCTCTTTATTCTTCTATCTTTCTGAGCTACCATCCCATCTCTCTCACCTTCCTTTCCTTACTTTCAGAAGAATTTTATACTTGCTACTTCCACTTCCTAAATACCCATTCACTCCTTAATCCTTTATAATACAGCTTTCACCCCCATTTCAGCAATTTCAGTGACCTCCAAATAACTGAATGGCATGGCTTTTTTCCTCTGGGAAATCTATGCTTCTTGCTTACATAAGATATTTTATGCAAGGTATTTTTCAAACATTAAGCATGCTGTATAGATGCTAGCTATTATTATTATATTTTTAACATTTTATAGTATTGATCACCTTTCTTTGTATTTAATTTTGTATTCCTTGGTTTCCCTGGTGCTGCATTATGAAGGTTCACTCTCAATAACCATTTCTTTTGCTGTCTTCTCCTTAGCTCAGCCTTTATTGTTTAGTTGTTTCAGTCATGCTTGACTCTTTATGATTCCATTTGGGGTTTTCTTGGCAAAGCTACTGGAATGGTTTGCCATTTCCTCCTCTAGCTCATTTTATAGGTGAGAAAACTGAGACAGAGTTAAATTACTTGCCCAGGATCAGGTAGCTAATAAGTATCTGAGGCTGGATTTGAACTAAGAAAGATGAGTCTTCTTGACTCCAGGTTTGGCACTCTATTACTCCACCACCTAGTTGCCCATCTTTTAAGTGTAGGCGTTCCCTAAAATGGCCATTTTGATTGATAATGGACACCATAATATAGTTCCAATAGCAATTTCAAGACATATTTTCCATTACTCTACATATATTTTTTATCCTGCCAAATTCATCCCATTCCTTCAAACATTCCCTGAACCTAGTTTTATCTTCTCTTGCCTCTAAGGTTTTGTTTTAGTTGTTCCCTCTGTTAGACACCCTTTCTCCCATTTAAGCCTTTTAAAAATTATCTATCCTTTGAGGCTGAGCACAAATGCCACCCCCTCTTTTACATCTTCCCTAAACCCCAAATCTAAAAGCAATTTCTCTTTATAATGAGTTTTCAAAGTACTTTATATATTTCTTGTGGTCTTTATCATACTTGATGTTATATGGGTTTATTTTATGTCAATTATATTATAAGCCCTCTTGAGGGTATGATTTGTGCCTTACTCATAGGATCATGGATTTAGAGTTGGAATTGGCTTTTTTAAAGCTCAAGCTTAACTCCCTTATTTAAAAATAAGGAATATGATGCCCAGAGACATTCAAAGAGTGACTTACCCAGAATCCCACATCTAGTAAGTGTCTGAAACATGGTTCAAATTTATTTCTTTCTGACTCTTACTTTTTACTAAATCAGGGTCATGAAATGCATGACATGTAAGATAAGAATGGTTTTTACATTTTTAAATACAAAAGTTTATTTTAAAAAGCTAAGAGCAATTCTAAGCTGGTAAATCATTAAAAAAACAGGAGGCAGGTTATTCAGTGGACAGAGAGCCATACCTGGAGACAGGAAGACTTGAGATCATACCCAGTGACCCTAGGCAAGTCATTTAATCTCTGCTAACTTTAATCCACTGGAGAAGGAAATGGAAAATTCAGTATCTTTGCCAAGAAAACTTCACGGACAGTATTGGTGTACTTTGTCTACAGGGTCACAAAGAGTTGGACTCAAATGAACCACTGAACAATATACAAAAACAGGCCACCTGTTGGATCTAGCTTTTGGGCCATACTGTTTGCTAACCCTTTACACTAAATCATATTGCCTCTAATTAAACTCATCTTTGTATTTCCTGAAACTTTACCTATTATGTCTTCCATATAATATTGTCCTTTTTGATCTTTCTGCAAAGTTTTATACTGTGGACTACCCTTTCCTCCTATATACTCCATTTTCCTGGATTATTATGACTCTGCTTTGCCATGGTTCTCCTACTACTGTCTCACTGATATTTTTCAGTTTCCCATGCAGGACTTTTATTGCTATTCTTCTCTCATTTGTAGGTATATACCAGGCCTCTGTAATGGGCTCTCTCCTCTTCTCTATACTCTGATTCAGTGAGCCCATCAGTTTCCATATATTCAATTAACATTTTATATAAGTGATTCCAACACCTACACATTCAAGCACTCAGCTATCTCCTGAGCTCCAATCTTACACCTTCAACATCCTGCTTGGACATCTTTACCTGGATGTCTCATAGGCATCTCAAATTCAACATATCCAGAAGAAATCTCATTTGTCTTTCACCATGTGCCCTCTCAGTCCTCCTCCTGACTTCCCTACTTCAGTTAATGGTTTTACAATTCTTCTGTCAACCCATGTTTGCAACTAGAACTTATTCTCATCTCTTTTCTCATGCTTTGGTCCCACTCCCCATCCAATTAGTTGCCAGATCTTGTTAATTCTGCTTCTTCAACATTCCTCATACCTTATCCCATCTTTTTTACTCCATGGCCTCCAAGCTAATACAGGCTCTTCTCACACATCTCTTCAACTAATGTGATAGTTGGTTTCTCCTACTTAGTTTCTTCTCTCTATAATTCTGCATTAGATGATATTCTTTTTTTTAAACCCTTAACTTCGGTGTATTGCCTCCTAGGTGGAAGAGTGGTAAGGGTGGGCAATGGGGGTCAAGTGACTTGCCCAGGGTCACACGGCTGGGAAGTATCTGAGGCCGGCTTTGAACCTAGGACCTCCCATCTCTAGGCCTGGCTCTCAATCCACTGAGCTACCCAGCTGCCCCCCTTTAGATGATATTCTTAAAGCAGCTCTGACCATATCATTCCCCCACGTAAGTAGTTCTGGTGGCTCTTTACTATTTCTAAGATACAACCTCATCTGTTTGGCTTTTAAAGCTATTCTTTAGCTCCCTCCACTCTACTTTCCCGTGGTGATTTCACATTTCTCCCCTTCATGTACTTTACATTTCAGCCAAGGTTGTCTACTTTAGATCCCCTGTATGGCTTCCACCTCCCCCTTCCATAACTTAGTACATGTTGTCCCCATGCTTGGACTGATCATCTGATATACTCGCCTTTTGACTTCCTATATCTTATGAACTAGGAGTTACAACAGGTGATTTTGGAGGACTAGCTAGGATCAGATGACATAAAGGAAATTTCCTACCAAGTTTAAAGGAATCTTGTAATGAGTCATTTTGAAAAGCAAGAAATTTTCTTCTAGTAACAATAATCACATGATAATCTGTTTTGAATCTGTAATTTCATGTATCAGGTGTTTGAAAGTAGGGAAAATTTGCATAGTATTTGTTTTCTTGGCTTAATTAGATGAACAAAATCGCACCTACAGCAACTTCAAGGATAATAACAATTTTCATACATCTCAAATTGCATTCAGCCTTATGGTGCTTAATCAAGAAGTTTCCACTTCCAAGGCATCCAGGGTATTTTTTTGTGAGGCAGATTTCAAGAAGCGTTCTTGGCTGCAAGGTTAGCAGTGTATTCTCTCTTCCTTTGTACCCACTGAGCTTTCAAATTAACTATTTTCATTTCAATAGGACTCTGGGAGAAGAGTAATGCCCAGTTGTAAGGATATAACCAGCATTTCCTAATTAAATTAACACTGATGTACAACCTGTTGAATAATATTCTAACTTCAAAAAACTTCAATTGTCAGGCTTGTTTCCACATCTTGTACTTAATAGGATTTGTCGAGTCACTCTGATCAGGCTCTTGCTTTTTTTAACATACCCTTAAAACCTATAAATTCAGGGTTTCCTACTTTAATGACCTTTTTATGGCTGAGTGTCTTGGTCACCACTGAATCAAATTGTAAAGATCATATTTGGCGATGACTGTGGCTGGCAGCCAAACAGCTTTCACTACATCCACAGCATTTGAACATCAGAAAAAATGCTTCTAAAACTTAGCATCAGACTAAAACTATTTCAGGGCCACCACAAAATGGCCTTTTAATGAACTATCTATTACTATTAGTGGTGAAGTTTTGATTGTAGATCTAAGAAATGAGACTGTTTTATTGGCATTTTTTTAAGAAAAGGTTATTTGAGAACAAACTATTAAAAATCAAGAATTACCCAAAAAATCTTTTGTGAAATATGAAAACATTTGTGAATCATTTGCAAAAGAAATCATAGCCTACTATTACATCAGTGACTGACCATATGCTAGGCTACAGACATTTTCCAGCAGTTCAGTTAAAAAAAAAGACACAAAAGAATATTTTGATCTTAAGATGACTGTACATAAGCTTAGGCTGAACATAAATTCAAAATAAGATGCTAAATTTTTTATTAAGTATAAACTCATGGAATGAGTCCCAAGTTAACTTTATAAAAAGTCAAAGAGCCATGCACGTGGGTTCCATTATGCTCACATGTCTTGATACAAAGACTTAGTAAAAGGGAATTAAGCTTTGGGAAAAATCTCATGGCTTTTCTAAAAATTGCTGTAGACTTTGCATTTGCAAGATTTGGGGTGGGGAGGAAGAGAGCTCTGGTTAGTGTCTAGCATTAATGTGTCTTCTCATTTTTTCTCTCTCTTAAACATGCAAGATGATTGAAAAAAAAATTAACTTGAGAGTTCCTGTTATTTTGATCTGGTTAATCCATATTATTGCTGAATGTCCAAAAGATCAGATGATAAAACAATGTTAAATTATTTCTTGTTGCTGGAGTCCAAAATAATTTTTACTACCATAAAATAGGTACCTTCTTGTACAAGTTTTTCTAATGGTAAACAAGAAAGGGAAAGATACGTGGCACATATCAGCAGGGTACAGTATATTACCAATGACAGCTTGCATGTAAGAAATGGTACAAAAGATTTCATTCAGGAAACTTATGACCAGAAAAAAAGGAATTAGAAGGATGAAGAAAAGTGGATGGAGAGTTAGGATGGATACGATCAAACAATTTTTAAAAGTCACTCTTAAAAAACAAACCAATGTAGGTGTGCTAATACTGATTTTTAACCTTAATTACATATCTAGAAATACAATTACATTTCTGGATCATTACTGTTACCAAGAAATCTCTCTGGGATGATCTACTGCCATAAGCCCTCAACGATAAAAGCAGAAACCTGGGATCTAGTGACATCTCAGACTCTTCCTAGTCACATAATGTTAGACAAGTCACTTAACTCTTTTGAACGTCAGATATTTCACTTATAAAATGGGGCTAATAATATCTTGTACAGCCATTGTATAGCTCAAGTGGGACAGATAATATCTGTAAAACGACTTCAAAAATAGAAATGGTGGGGCAGCTGGGTAGCTCAGTGGAGTGAGAGTCAGGCCTAGAGACGGGAGGTCCTAGGTTCAAACCCGGCCTCAGCCACTTCCCAGCTGTGTGACCCTGGGCAAGTCACTTGACCCCCATTGCCCACCCTTACCAATCTTCCACCTATGAGACAATACACCGAAGTACAAGGGTTTAAAAAAAATAGAAATGGTGATACAAATTTATGTACATTGGAGGATCCACTGTATCACCTTATGTTTACATTGTGTCATCATGGATAGAGTGGCAGACTTCGTATCAGGTCTGAGTCTGAATCCTTCTTCAGATGCTCACTAGTTGTGAGTCGCTGTTCTATAAGTCTGTGTAACTCTTCTTTAAGAAGAGTTTCTTCATCTGTGAAATTGAGGACCACAATAGTACTTAACTAATTAGGTTTGTGAAGATCAAATGAAATAATATACATAAAGTGTTTGGCAAATTTTAAAGTGTTTCACATTTAGTTACTAAAACATTACTGCTAAGCACTAAAAATAAGTGACAGAATGCAATAAAAATCACCAGTTATTATTATAGTCAATTCTTGTAGATATTCACAGATGAAAGTAAAACATCAAGATAAGAGCATAATTCCTAATATAATTAAAATGTCTCACAGTGAGTCTTTGACTTTATAGTTGTAAGTGTAATTTGATGTTGAATTTATAGCTAAAACAACTCTGTAGTTATAAGATGAAAAGCAATGGGAACAGATAAATCATAGGCTCTTAGATTTAATGCTAAAAAGACCATAAAGATCCAGTCTAATTTCCTTTTATAACAAATTAGGAAACCGAGGCCCATAGAAAGAACATGATTTGCCCAAGATCACAGAGTGGCAGAGGTGGAATTTAGACATTTCTTCTGACTTAAAATCTGTGTTTTGTTTTTTTATTTCATCATACTGCTTCTCTTACCTGAAAAATAATTATGTCAGAAAATAAAGCCTTTTTTCTTTTACCAAATTAGCCATTTTGTCACTGGCTATTTTTCTTGGTTTTTGATGGGTATGTTTTGTCATTCTTATTAGATTGATTATAAGGTTATAAAAGGCTATATATTTGTGGCAAATTGCCAAACCCAAAATACCTACGATAAAATGTCTTTTAAAATATAATTGGTACAATTTTTATTTTCCTATTTAGTAAAAGAAAGAGCTTGGTATTATCTTTTCTGGGTTTGACAGTACTTCCTTACACAATTAAAGTAATTCTTATTGGTTTCAATTAACAATGCTTTTTCCTGGCCTAGTACATTAGTGATAAATTGAGACTATATAGTCATTATTTAGGATAATCCTCAGATCTTTACTAATGACTAGACTATATAGTTATTAAAATAATCAACACATCTGAAGTTTATCCATAAATTGGAGCTAGTTTAATTTGTCCTTAATCTATAGTTCAAGTTAGGAATTAATGGAAAGTGTCATTAGTCTCTCAAAAACAAATGGCACTACACAGTTTTTTGTTAATCTGAATGTAAACTCAGTCTTCTTTTCAGGGAAACGAAAACTTGCCTGGCTTCAGATTCAGTGATAGCATATTTGGTAGGCACAGAAAAGGCTCAGCTGCTACCCAGCATCTGGTCCCACATTGTGAAAATTAAATTCAGAGTAATAACATCCTTTGCTAGGATCTCAGGAAGTATGTTTTATTTTGAGATAGAAGCTTGATGGCGTGGGAATTGCATCTGGAAGATCGGTAGTTATGAATGTAGAAGTTAAGATATCTTGAGAATTCATTCAGTAAACATTTACCAAGGACCTGCTACGCATAAAAAAGTATGCTTGATGCTGGGGGAGAGAGGAAGTTTAAATGCATATGACCCATACTCTAATAAAACTGATTTATATGATTACAGAAGATACAGATACATAGAACTATAGTACACAATAATGCAAGAGAAATACTATATGAGAGCTATATGAGAACCCTACGGAATCATCAAAGTTTGGGGAAAGATGGGATAGGAAACCAGGAAATCTTCAGGGATGGTCTAAAAGCTAAATTGGACTTTTAAGCAATGGTAGAAATAGAATAAAAAGGAAGATAAGGAGAACATTCAAAGATGGTGGCAGTATTAAGAACCAAAGAGAAAAGATTAGTAATTGAAAAGTAGAGAAAGGAAATGAAGATAGATCTAGGAAAAAGCCATTTAAATATTTGTATGATTGAAATTTTAGCTTTCAAAGGAAGGGGAGGCTTTGCTAGCCTTCTACTATGGTCTGATGTCATAGTTCTACCAGTAAACAAATAGGACTATAGGACATAGAGCAGAGGAGTCACTCTCATAAAGCAAAATTCCTGATGTGTTGAAGCCAGATTAAAATGTCATTGGGAAATCTTTAACAAAATAAAAATGAAATACACGTATGTAATGTTAATTTGTGGTTTTCTAAGTCAATATCTTGCCATATAAAGATGTAATTTTGATTGAAAATGCCACCAGAGTGGCAAAAAATTGGAAAATGAGAAGATGCCCTTCAAATGGGGAATGGCTGAAGAAATTGTGGTATCTGTTGGTGATGGAATACTATTGTGCTCAAAGGAATAATAAACTGGAGGAATTCCATGTGAACTGGAAAGACCTCCAGGAATTGATGCAGAGTGAAAGGAGCAGAACTGGGAGAACACTGTACACAGAGATGGATATACTGTGGCACAATCGAACATAAGGGACTTTTGTACTAGCAGCAATGCAATGACCGAGGACAATTCTGAGGGACTTATGAGAAAGAACACTATCCACATTAAGGGAAAGAACCGTGAGAGCAGAAACACAGAAGAAAAACAACTGCTTGATCACATGGTTTGATGGAGATATGATTGGGGATGTAGACTCTAATCTACCCTAGTGGGTCACCCTAGGTGCAAATATCACCCTTGTGCAAATATTAATAATATGGAAATGGGTATTGATCAATGACACATGTAAAACCCAGTGGAATTGTTCATTGGCTACAGGAGGGGGGTGGGAGGAGGGAGGGAATGAACATGAATCATGGAACCATGGAAAAACATTCTAAATTAATTAAATAAAAACAATGAAAATGCCACCACAGTTATAGTGGTTAGACAGTCTGTCTCAGAGTCATCAAGAGCTTGTTCAAATCTTCCTTTTGGTAAATTTTGCTGATGTGATGCAGGACAAGTCACTCTCAGGAGCCCATGTAAATCTCTAAGACTATATAAGTTGGAGAACTGCTGCTGATCTGCAGTGGTAGATAGAGTTTTCTATACCAAAGATTTCCCAGGTTCAGCCCCTACCTTCCATCTCTATCTCTCTTACCGCAGCCCCCCCAAAAAAAGGAAAGAAGAAAAGGAACATAAGGCAGTCGTAACCAAGCAGCACGATTTGAATATGAATTATAAAAAATGAATGATCGATGTCCTTTTCCCTCTACTACACACACAATCATTCCCTTCCCCCATCCCAGCTTTCTCCTACAATTGTTCTGAGAACTGATTGATACTTCCCTCACTATAACTTCCAACTCTAAGGATTCCTGCTTACTTTCCACGACCAATTCAATTGAGAAGAATTCAAAACTACTGTTGCTATTAATTTTCATGTGGATTATCTGTTAAATGGATTTTTGTGGGTTAGCCTTGTAACCTAAGTCCCATGTAGAAAATAATTCCTATGGGAAATTGCATTTCAAGTTTGAGATTGTCGGTACAGATTGTTATTTTATTATATAAACTATCTGCAGGTTAAGAGAATAACACTTCCAAGTACAAGATTTTTTTCCCCCTTTTTTTCTTCAGGGACTGCCAATTTGAAATTTTAGTCTAGACATATTCACACCCTTAAGATTTTGAGCTTAAGATCTGAAAATAGAAAGATGCTGACATTATAATAACATAGCTATTATTCATTCAGGAACTCTTTAACTTTCTATTTCTCCCTTGTTCTGATCAGGTTTGATTTGGTAAAGGACAGGCAATGCATAGCAGCTGGTTCACTGAAAAATAAAATCTATTTCACATAGTCTTGGTTGATTGAAGACCTAAGCAAGATGTATAAGTAATCATAACTGTTACATAGTGCTAGATAATCTTTCCCCCCAGCAGACACCATCATTTCTCTTTGGAAGATGAAAGATTTCTGGTTAGCCAAGAAGAAATTTCATTTAATTATTCATATATTTTGTCTGACAGAAACCAAAGAAGGGGAGAGAGAAAAGAAAAAAAGGGAAAAAAGAGGGGGAGGGAAGTAAAAGAGAGAAGGAAGAGAGTAGGAGGAAGGCAGGAAGAAGAAAACATCACCTTATGACAGCTTTGGCTTGTACCATGCTATGCCTAAATCTGATTATCCAACCGAAGCTCTCAATTTGTCTTCTGTGATGGCAGAAAGAGAACTGAAATTGAACCTTGGATACTCATGTCTTATCACTGATTTAGCAAACAGATTTCTTTCTTATAACTTTGTGCTGAGAAACTGAATTTATATGTACAGATTTCCTCTACCAAAGAATAAGAGAGAACTTATATCCTAAAATACTTCCCATACTGCAATATGACAAAAACATATGTTTCCGGAAGCTTGTATATATCAAAAAAGCAGAGAATGCTGTTAATTTGGATGTCACCAAAACTCTTAAAAAGGAGAATACTTTAGAAGCATTCTAGAATTATAGGAAACTAATTTTCTGTAGAATTTAATATTTGTTCCTTTGTTAACTGAAACCCTGAAGAATGATAAGGGAATGGGGGCAGAAGGATGGACTATATTTAAAACGTGAAGCCACATTTTGTGTTATTAATAAATAAAAGAAATAACTTACATTTTCAGGTGCTTTACAGTCTACTGCTATTGCAGAACTTAATGTATTACTGTAGGAAGTGTGGAACTTAGCATTAATTTATCTCTCACAGTTTAAGGACTAAAGACAGCTATGAATGGTGTCTGATCAGTTTGTCAGCTTTAAAAGGCAACAAAGTAAATTTGATCACCCTGAACATCAAATTCCACAATCTTACCTCTAAACCTAGGGAGCCTTTTCTCTCATTTTTATTTTTTAATATATTTTGCTATCTTTTGTTTTTATATGGCCCAGATTTCCTCTGTATTCTTCCCCCATATCATTCCTTTAGTCATACCTTACAACAAAACATTAAAAGGAAAAAGAGGGGAAAAATTAACAAAATAAATTTATAAAAAAACCTGATGTTCTTTGTAACATTCCACACCTCTTTGTAGTTTGTCCTTGCCAATTTTCATTGCTTTCTACTTTTATCTTTTTCATTTTCCTTCTTTCATTCCCCACTTCTCCCGATATTCTTTCTTTCCTGTTTTTTTTCTATTCCTTCCCCTTTGTTTGTTCTTCTCTTCCCACTCTCCTTCCTCAGCTAAATTTCTATTTATTGAATAAAACTTCAGGTTCTCTGTTCTTAATGTAAATACCAGGTCATATGAACATTTTGCATTTTCCTATGGTGGAAAATAGGATATGAGTGAAATCACTTTTTCATGTGGTCCTCAATCTCATTTGTTCTTTAAGGGAATGGGCCTCTCTGTCTTTGCCTTTGTCTCTGTCTGTCTCTAAACATATATAAACTTCTATACTGAATAACAGAATTGAGCTGAAGAAGCACATGAGCGTTTGTGGATACTTTTTACTGCCATAACAATGAAGGACAGAGAATATGAAAAAAAAGATGAACCTGGTGTATTGCTTACTAAGTGAAGATTAATTTTTTATTGTTAATTGTCTTATATCCCCTTAGGCACATATTACTCCAAAGGATGTATGATATTATTGATGTTTGTGTGCCTTGATTTAATGATAAGACTTACAATTCATCCACACCTCCTCAAGCTAGGTGATTCTTGTCCATGTTTCCATAATCCTCCCTAGAGGCTCTAACTCATGTCATGGAACCCTTTCTCTAGGTCTTTTAACATTCTATGGGTACCAATTAGACACTGGAGATGTCCATTTGTTATCTTGCATTTTGGCTACTTGTATGGCCTACCACTTTTATTAATCATACATTTTCTAGAAAATATCTTATCTTTCTTCTTTATTATTATTAGTCATTGTTCCCCATAAGCTGAAACAAAGTTAAAGTTACCATGTATCTCTCTATGATATATAATGGCTCTCAGTTCCTTTTGACCTAACCAAATTACTTTCCCCTTCCTCCTGTGGTAAGGTAGAGAACAAAGAAAAGAGGGTTTTAAGAAAAACATTTGTCCATAATGGATTTGCTGAAAGAGATGGACAAGAATTATACAGGTTGGAAAAGCCCTAACATTATTCCGTATTTCACAATAAATCTCCTAGAACCCTGATTACAGGAGTTTAATAAAATAAAAGTGGCATCAGATGCAAGGATTCCCAAAAAGCAGCAGTGCCTTGAAAATCCAGTGTATTTGTTCTTTTTTCTCTACAACATATTCATGAAAGAGAGAAAGAGATGAAACTCAGAAAAGATTAATTCAAAGACAGTTTTGATTAAATAAGTTTCCCTATCATTGCAACATAAATTCACAATTATTTTAACTTGATTTCTCCAGGCTACCCATTTCTACTGTATCTTTTCCTAAATACTTTGCATTATAATATGAATGTTCTTGAAAAAAGTCTTTGTTATTTAGTACTTCCATGGCACCACTATTAGGCAATGTGCTTACTATTTTTTGGGAAATATGTTTCTTCTAATTTCTTCCTCAGATAAGTTATTTCAATTGACTCCATTTGAGGAAGGGGTAATGGGAGAGACAGAGGAAGGTCATATAAATAATTTCTCTTTTATTATGTTACTTAGCCCATTGAACCACACTGTTTCTCATTTTAAAAACCCACTGGCAGCTCTGATTCTCCTTAGAGTGTTAGACAGAACTAGGTTAAATATAATTCTTGTTGCTAAGTGGCTTTAACTAGCAGAAATTGTGATGCTGGGTGTGTGAGTCTTTCAAAAATGCTAGGCAAGTGAAAGCTTATGCCTCTAAGGAAAACAAGAGTTACAGATAGGTAGAAAGAAATCAGACAAAGAAGAGATAAAATGTAGCAGTTCAGATAGGGGTATGCAATTTGCAGAAAACTAATCAATTTTTTTCAGTTGGGTTGGTATCCTTTAAAGCACTGATTGGGAAAAATGATGATTCCTTTAGATATCTTCTCTGGTTTATTTAATTCCAATTTCACCTGTACAGGAAATATGTTTTTTGTTTTTTGTTTTGTTGTTGGTTTTTTCTTTTTAAAAGATATGCAGACAAAGCAAAATTATCATGAGAATGATGTTAGGAAAACTTCTATATGTGGAAATTAATCTAGACTCTAAAAATGACTATGAGTCAACAATAACTAGCAAATAAATACCATTATTAATTGTTTTACTGTGCTTTGGAATCCACATACCATTAATTGGTCCACAGAGTTCCCTTTTGAGAAAGTTAATTATTCCATTTAACAAATGAGGAAACATATAAGAGGAGGTTAAAGGTTAATTGTAACTGAGAGTACACAATAGTGGTCACATGTTCCATACGTAAAAGGATTATTAATTTTTAATCTTTAGGTCAGAAAATAACCATTTTGCTGGACAAAGCAACCAAAAAAATACAAGACCTACAGACATTTCTGAAGCAATCAAGTGAATCAACAACAATCATATTGGAAATAAAAACTAATGTTGGAAATAACCTTTAACACTGTCATGAAGATTGATTAAGTAGATAATCTAATCTGTTCCCTCTCAATTTCCAAGATGTTATGTTATTTCTCTGTGTCTATCATGTTACAAAAGACATTACACTGCAGTGATTTCTCTGTCGGTTAGACATTAAAATTTTTTTTAAACTTTGCTAGTTATCCGTGAGCATCATTAGGACCAACGTAGGCTTCAACCTTATTTTGATTATATAATTGAAAACATTCTAGAGGGGTGACAGGGAACATTTTCATTACTAAAGTCCTTCCTTTGTCAAATTCATCACCCTTGCTCCACTTTAAAAAATCTTAGCTCAATGATATTGAACCTACTGTCAATGACAAAAAATAACTACCTACAGCAAGGGTAGATGACTTCTAGTCCCTATCCTTTTTAACCTGACCATACTTCAGCAAGTGCCTTTAAAAAAACCTTTCATTTCATCTTACAATGAATACTGTATATTGGTTCCAAGACAGAATAGTAGTGAGGGCTAGCTAATGGGGGTTAAGTGACTTGCCCAGGGTGAAACAGCTAGGAAGTATCTGAGGCCATATTTGAACCCAGAACCTCCCATCTCTAAGACTACCTCTCAAACTATTGAGCCACCTAGCTGCCCCCTTGGGCAAATATTTTATGTACTTAGGTTTACCCAGTCCATTGGTGGCCAGAAAAAAATTCTACAACTTTGACGTGATGCCTTGCTGTATCCACATATCTTAATCAGAAGAGCTGAGGAGGCTTGGATGATTATTAGCTGATTGACTCTTCAAGTTCTCCTGACTTCCCCTTCCATTTTATCTATCTTATTTTGGTTTCCTCCGTTCCAATAAGACACTATTCCAAAAAACTGGATTTATTTGAAGGTGGAAAAAGGCTCTGAGCAATTAAACAAATGCTTACTCTAAATGTAACACCTATAGAGTTTGGCAAATGAGACTTGATTTCTCTTAAGTGGATGGTTTTCATGAGTAAAAATACATTTTATTATCCATCCTTGCCTTTCTAACCTGTGTCATTCTTGTTCATATCTTTCAATATCTTTCTCTTGGAGAAATGTTTGAAGAGGTAGCTAAAACTGCATAATTCAAAAACACTCTTTACTTTGTCTTCTACCCTGTTACAAGAGGAAAGTAAGTTGGGGAAATTGAAAGGAACTGAGTACAATTATAAATTTTTGTCTGTTCAATGGATTGTACTGGTCAAAGAATTGTAATAGTTAATTTTTCAGTGATAAGCTTTTCTCCATTTATGCTGTCTAGACTGCACTTAAAAGCCATTCTAGTTTGGTAGACCTTTACAACAAACATTCTGTTCCAATAGATTTCAAAATTATCTCAATGTCAATAAGTGGTATTAATGCAGGACTTTTGTGGAAGCTTCATGTCTCAAAGGATAAGATTGAGATAAAATAATAACTCAATGTTGAAAGGATTTTCTGGCTAAAAAGTTAACTGACCCTCTTCTAGTATTCCAAAGAAAATTTCTAAAATTGAAATTTTTTCATATTCATGAACAATCTTTGGCATATGATCGTTCCTCCTTTCTCTCATCTTCAATCTTTTCTTTTCCAGTGGATTATTACTGCAGCTCTACATTAGTCTATCCCCACCTTAAGAAAATTTCTCATTACTCCAGCATTCTCCAATATTTATACCCTTTATACTCCAAGATCTAGAACCCACTTTGAGTTCACTTCTTCTACCCACTTGTTAATTATTTCAAACAGCAGTTTTTTAATAATCTGACTTCAAACTTCACCATTCCATGGACTCTTCCCTTTCAAAAATTCACTAAAAGATCTCTTACTAATTGTGATGGCCTTTTCTCAGTTTTTTTCCTTCTTGACTTTTATATAGGATAGTGTTGACCATCCTCTGCTCTCCTGGATAATTTCTCCCATCTTGGCTTCTATGATAGTACTCTCACCTTGTTCCCCAACTTGTCAAAATATTTCCTAAATTACTGGCTAATCTTCCTTCTTTGGTACCTAAGTATATGTATTCCCATCCTCCATCCAAGACAGTTTCTTTTCCTTTTTTATACTCTCTGCCTTGGAGATCTGTTTACATGGGTTCAACAGTCACTTGTATATAAATGATTGCCAAATTTTTGAATATAGCTCTACCTCTCCTTTCCTTTACCTCCAGTTGCATATCTTCAAAAGGCTACAAACCACCTGCCTTTACATGTTATTCTGATACTTCAAACTTATCATGTCTCATACCAAACTCTTTTTTCCCTAATAATATTTTTC
This sequence comes from Gracilinanus agilis, assembly GCF_016433145.1. Lineage (NCBI taxonomy): Eukaryota > Metazoa > Chordata > Mammalia > Didelphimorphia > Didelphidae > Gracilinanus > Gracilinanus agilis. The sequence continues at coordinate 130,060,690 of NC_058132.1, read as the reverse complement.
TTCTTCCATGATGTAACTGGTGGCACAGTAAATGGAGTGCTGAGCCCAGAGTCAGGAGAAGCTAAGCTCAAATGCAGCTTTGGATTCTGGGGAACCCTTGGAAAGTTTCTTACATTCTTCTCTGTGTCTCAGTTTCCTCAACTGCAAAGATGAGATAATAATAACACTTATCCTCATAGCATTGCTGTGAAGATCAAATTAGGTATTTGTAAAAGCACCTGGCACATAGTAAGCTCTATATAAATGCTTATTCTTCTCTCTTCTTTTCTTCCCCTCTTTCTGTCCCTTCCCCTCCTATTTCCCTTATTTTTTAGAGGTGGAAATCAGAAGAGAGTAGCAATCAGCAGAGGTTGGTGAGTGGAATGGCAGCAAGAAAGGAGACCCAGAACCCTGAAAGATGTAGCACCAAGAAAAAGCAAAACACTGCCAGGTGACAAAGTTGGAGAGTTATTCCTCTCCATGAAAATCTTTCTCATTTCAGAATGGAAATACCTGAGGGGTAGGGATCTTTATCCTTAGGATAAGAGTCTAAGGGCAAATGTGACACATAAAAGCAACTGATTACTACTGTACTAGAAGAAATATAAGTATTTCTTGTGGGATGTGGGATACAGAGAAAAGACTTACATGAACTGATGCAGAGTGAAGTAAGTATAAATAAGAAAGCAAGATACCTAATGACTATAATGATGTAAATGGAAAACTACAACCACAATACAAAAAAATTAATGTTGCAATATTATGAAGAATAAAATTGGTGCTCCAAAAAGAGATATGAGAAGATACCTCCCTCACATCTTTGCAGAAGTAGGGGGAAGGGAAAGGGCTTATGGTCATGAGACACTGTATATAATGTTAGTTTTTTTTTTATTAATCAATCTTGCTGAAATTTTTCTCAACTTTTTCTTTTTAAAATTCATTGTTATAGAGATGACTCTCCATAAAGGTAAAGGAAGACGATATGGTGGGGGGACAGTATATAAGAAATGTAAAAACAAGATATCAATAAAATCAATATAAAACATATTGTATATTCACTTACAAATGGATGTTGTGAAGGTTTTTGTTGTTGGCTTTTCTCTGTTATTTTCTTTGACAATCTGTTCTGATTGCATGTTTTGCTATTTGATTTATGGTTCCTATCTGTTCTGCTGGTACAGATTGCACTGGAGGAATATTTAGCCCCCACATGGAATCACATTGCTGTTCAAGTTTGGAGTTGTCTGAAACCGTTACATTTTGTGGTGGCCTGTGAAACAGACTTAGAAGCTGTCCAATCTCGATGGCATTGCAGTGATCCACTGAAGTCTTTATGTAGAGTTGGGGAGATGACAGTATAGTGATCTTTTAAATTATAAAATGTTTTCAGTAATCTTGCAACAATAAACTACATTGGTTAGACCATTCTTCCATCTTTTCCCTCTTCTTTTTCCTCAGATTCTAGAAGGTAATTTGACAGTAATTTTTTGTTCACTCAATATTGTTAATTGAGGCACCTTAATTCAAAGCAACTATGTGGTAAAGCTGTCATTGTATACTTTTTTTGAATGTGATATTATTGAATTCTTTTGTGATAACAATAGTCATGTGTGCAACCTTCTGACACTGGACTGATTCAGAACATATGATCTTAATAAAATAAAGAAATACTGTACCTAAATTTTGAGTTCTGTGTCAAGTGAGTACAAGATACCATGCTATGGATACTGTGGAATTATTCTTTTGTGGTGCTTTTATTTCTGTGGGTTTTAAGAACAGATATAACTCCAAGGAAATGTGTAATAGCTGTAGCTCGTAAAGGGCATATTTCAGTGACTGTCAGAGGAAATACAGTGGATACTGATGAGTGAAATCAAGTGCTTCAAGGATTATTTAAGTCTAGAATTAAACAGGATTAATCATGCAACCTCTGTACCAAAAGGAAGAGTAAAGTTTGGCCCAAACTGAAAAGCACCCCAAGAAATATCATGTTATTGCTGAAGTTCAGTATAAATAATCATCAGGAAATAAATAAAAATTTTCAGAAGGGCCTGGTCATTGAAGGGACTACCACTTATTCACTTCAGTGAAGCACAGGCAGACAGCTTGGAATGTTAAGATCAATGAGAAGACCAAAATTTTTGTTTGTTTTTAAAGCTGCTAACTTGTAAGAAAAATAGTTTTCTGGATTGAGAGCCAGGTCTAGAGACGGGAGGTCCCAGGTTCAAATGTGGCCTCAGACACTTCCCAGCTGTGTGACCCTGGGCAAGTCACTTGACCCCCATTGCCTAGCCCTTACCGCTCTTCTGCCTTGGAACCAACACACAGTATTGATTCCAAGACAGAAGGTAAGGGTTTTTAAAAAAAGAAAAGAAAAATAGTTTTACCTGGTAAGACCTTACAAAGACTATAGCTCTGGAGATCATTTACTATTGAAACTCACTTTTACATTCAAGCCTCTATTCAAACAATTGTTAAAGATGTTCAAATGAGCTTTAAGATCTGAGTATCTTCATCAGATTATAAAATATCTGTTCCAAAAATGTTTGAGGAGATTTTTTTTCCCCTTTCCTTTAGGGAGACCAGTTTTCTGCCCATTGTGGAAAATATTAATTTGGATAAATATACTGATATGTTGAGAAAGCAGAATTAAATACATTCCCATAATGAATTCCCAAATGTAGATACGATATAGCAGCATGACCTTGCTCTATGCCACATCATGAATGATTGAGAAATTGATCCAAAAGAGATAGAAATAACAGGATGGCTAGAAATTTATCTAATTTAAACACAACTGTAAAAGTATGGGCTATATAACTAAAGGTAGGTTTGGAACACTGGACTGATTATTAAAAACTTGCTTAATAGCCAACATGATGGCTAGTATCATGATAAAAATTATAGAATGTGTCAAAATCTTATGATCTTATAATGCAAAATAAATGTTGATGTCAACTGTTGTTGTATATTAAAAGGTTTTTTTTAAAGAAGTAATATTTGTAAAGTTTACTGTCAATAACCTTAATTATTTTACTTTGTTTCAGCTAATTTGCACAAAGCTGGACTGGACCACAGGTAATTAGTGGTGGGACCAGACCCTTATCAAATACTATTATTTTGGGTGGCATCTTTAAAATTGCCTTGAGACTTAAACAGGTTCAAGAAGGCACTTAACAAAACTGCAGGAAAGGGGCAGACCCAGTGATCTTTGCCTTATGCTCTTTTCATGACAGTAAAGAGCCCTGTCTTCCTTTACAGTAATAAATGATTACTTTCTTGGTCTTAACTATAAAGGATGATAAATACTCTATTTTTATTTATCCAAAATAAATAGCAATAAGGCTTTAAAAATTTTATGTGGCTCTAAATTGACTTTTGGAAAAGGAGCAGTCCTCCAAAAGGAATAAAAAATCTGCCCTTATAACTCACTACTGTTTTTTTTTTAATTTTTTTTAAACCCTTAACTTCTGTGTATTGGCTCCTAGGTGGAAGAGTGGTAAGGGTGGGCAATGGGGGTCAAGTGACTTGCCCAGGGTCACACAGCTGGGAAGTGTTTGAGGCCAGATTTGAACCTAGGACCTCCTGCCTCTAGGGCTGACTCTCACTGAGCTACCCAGCTGCCCCCTCACTACTGTTTTGAAGGCAAGGGCTTTCAATTCCCTTTTCCCTTACACCAAGAATAGTCATAAGTAACTTAGAAGGTGGGGGGAGGGATGTCTAGGGAGGGAAAAAAAGAAACTGAATCAGCGTTAGCCTGGTTTTTCTATTTTCATATCAATGTATTTAAAACTAAACAAAAATTTAAAAACAATGAGGATGAAAGCTTATAACCTGGAAATTTGCAGAATTCAAAGCACAACTGCATGACCCTCCACCTACATGTTTCAAGTACCATGGCAACATGAAATTTTCTTAATAATTAGTCATTCATCCCAAGAATATTTTAAGCAGAGATTAGCATAGTGTTTTCCTGTGGTGAGCCACAATTTGGAAGGCTTTCTTTAGATGGCTGATGGTTACACAAACAGCATGGTTTGATATGTATTTCTGAATCTGCTATATGCCCAGAGAATTAGAAGGGAGGGGAGAAGTGTGGGAGTAGAGAATACACAGAAATATAAAAATCCTACATTCATTTCCCTGAAGTTGGCCCCTAACAAGGCAGTGTATTAAAAAAAAAAAGGTAAATATGTCTACCGACAGCTATGTTATACCAGGAATTTATAGCAATATTATAATACTATATTATACTCATTAGATTTCTGTTAACTGTAGAGATGCCCTATGGAAAAGGATGCACTTATTTTTCAATTTTTAATTTAAAAATTGAACCATTTGTTCTTAATCTCCTTTGGCTCAGTGTACTCAGAGTTAACAATTTCAAGTACCTTAATGAACAAAAATGATGAATCTATTCCATGTGTCCTCATATGACTTGATGAAAATTTCCTCTCTTTCCTAAATGTAATGAATTATGTTTTGAATCATTATGCTCTTTTGAAATGATTAAGCAAAATGCTTTTATAAAAGATTATCTACAATAAGAGAAATCTTGAATTGATAGTACAGATGAGTATTTCTATTTCCTTTTCCCTATTATTTATTAAGAAAAAAGGCAACTTCTTTTGTTTTATTCATAGTAATCTATTTGGGAAAGTGTCTGACATAATTTTCATTTCCAAATGGGTTAAAAATATTAGTAAATTAAAAAAACACACCTAACTATTCAGCAATGGATAAAGTAATGTAAAATGACTTATCTACCAGGAGAATGAAGAATAAGTTAAGGGGATGGTGTCTGAAAATGTGATTTGGATTTCTGGATCATGATATGAAATATAAAAAAGGCAGGCTCTTGGCCAAGCATGGAGCATATCTAATAAGGTCTGTGTGTGTGTATAGTGTCTCACAAACTGAATTAAAAGGAATTTAACCTAAGGAAGGGAGAGAAAGAAAATCGACTATATAGATTCATAAAATTAGAAAGAAAGTATTAAGATGAAAAAAAGGTGCCCAGAAAATTCACAGGAGATGAAAATCTAAAGGAACAAAAAAAGCAAAACTCAAAGACAAAAATTTCTATACACAGATGCACAAAATTATTGTCAACAAACAAGATGAACTAGAGGTCCTAAGATTAGAAGGCAATTCTAACCTCACAAGTATTCCTGAGTCTTGATGGAATGGTATCCATTAATGGAATATATCTCTAGCTAGATTACTTTATTTAAAGAAAAAGTGATAGGTAAAGGGGAAGGAAGCTAATATTTTATATGAGTGATATTTAAATTGGTGCTCATGGACCACAAAGGGATTTTTGGAGAGTTCCTATGATGTCTTTGAACCCAAATGAGAAAAAAATTACATATTTCTTTCTTATGAACTCTCTAACTGAAAATGAACAATTCCCTCAAATATGGGGGGAAAAGCCATTATTCTGAGAAGCAGTCCATAGATTTAATTAGACTGCCAAAGAGATCTACCACTCCAAAAAGAGGAAGAACTCTTGTTCTATGTTAAGAAGATATACCTTTGTGAGAAAAATCCAAGAACAACTATGAGGAAAAGATTGTGAAGAAAAATGAAAGCAGAAATAGAAGGAGTATTATTTTAAGAGAATAATATAGACTGGTTGTACAGAAAGAGGAAACAAATGAGCAGTCCAGGAAACTTATTTAGCCTGGAACAGAAACATGCATGATATAGTGGTGATGGGAAATTTCAGTTTGATATATGATGGTCCTCTCTGTCAATAGCAAAACAGAAAACAGCTTTTTGACAATCCTTAATAATAATTTCATTTTTTAAGATGTGGATAATCCCTGAGTTAAATCTTATTTCAAATTTGAGCATTTCAAAGAGAGGAATTCTTTGTTTTGGTGATGCTTTGGTAAGTGATCTCTGTATTTTAGAGTAAAGGAAAAGAGAATGATGACTTGGCATACTCTAGATCAGGAGGGTGAGGATTTTTAAACATTTAGGGGAAAGATAAGTAGGATTTCAAGGATTAATATTCTGCACGGGAAGTCAGTGCAGTTAGGATGGGAAGCTCTCAAGAAGGAAACTCTGAAGACATAAAGAGAAACAATTTTGAAAGCAAAAAAGGGAGCTGTCTAAAAGAGACAAATGTGGATGAAGAGGGAAAGCACTAACTTAGATTTTTAAAAGAAATGTTCAGAATATAAAATTGTGTCAAAGACTTACGGGATATTGTCCGGAGTGCTAAAGCATAGAACAAGCTGAATTTGGTAGAGTAAAGTTAAGGACAATAAAAAGGATGTTTTGTTTTTAAGCCAAATTGTAGGAAAGAGTAGGAATATGAAGGACACAGATGGACAGAAGGCAGAAATACTTAATTTTAATTTTGTTTGTTTTCTCTGTCATGAAACAAAAGAATGCAAAGGACAGAACAAAAGAGACTAGTTCCAAGATAAGGCAAGATTTAAGGAAGCATAACCAAAATGTTCTTTGAACATACACTGAGGAGTTCAAGTTAAATGGCCCAGATCAACTGCATTCCCAGATATTGAAAGAACTTGGAGATGCGCTTGCTTAGCCACTGTCACTGATATGTGAAATACGTGGAGAATGGGAAAATTACCATATAAATACAGAAGGATATATCTAATTTTCTTGTTTTTCTTTTTTAAAAAATGAATGTATCTATTTTGGTATCCTTTTATAATCTATTCTTCCTGTTTCCCCCATTGAATAACAACAAAAAAGAAAAAGAAACCAAGATCATAAATATACATAGTCAAGCAAGTGAAAAAAGGAAGACAATAGAATAGGCAAACTATAGGCTACTGAATTTGACAAAATTCTAGTACATATTATTTAAGAGGTAGTAAGTGAACATCTAGAAAATGAAGTGGTGATGGCAGAGAACCAGTAGGACTTTCTTTATCAAGGATAAGTTATATCAGACTAACTCTGTTACTAAAAGGTTACCAACTAGGAAATCAGGAAAATAGTGTGGTTATAATTTTTATAGATTTTAGAAAAGCATTTGATATTAAAGTCTTTTATGCAATTCTGTGGAAAAACTGAAGAAATACAGCAGTGTATAGGTATTGAGTCATCTTCAAAACTTTGCTTGTCCTTGGCAAGCTAATACATGTTCTCATCACTTGTTTAAAGGCAATTTGGTGAGAGACCTAATTATGCATTTAAGGATGAGACTCAAAGGTTAACACTCTTGGACTCCTGTCATAACCTAATAATGGTATTCCTGACTCTATTCACTCCCCCTCTGGAATCCCTGATTTTGTAAACCCATGCAAGATTAGTCTCTTTCACTACTTTATAGGCCAATTTTTAACTTTCCATGGTTTTCCTTTGTCTATAAGATAAAGCCCAAATTCTAACCTGGCTTTCAAAAAATTTTATAATTCTTTCTTATATCTCCAAATTTTTTCTTGCACTTCTAAGAGATATACACAGTTAGTGCATATTTGGCCTTTTTATTGTTTCCCCACACATGCCAGGCACATTTCCATCTCTCAAATGCTACTAATAAACATTTATGGATAGATATTGATAGATGGAGGCAAGATTCCATAAGATCTTAAATTGCAGGCAAACAAATTTTCAATTTTTTTCTTGAAGGCATTGGTGAGCCACTGAAACATTTTTGAACATGATGAAATGAATAGTGTTTAATCTATCTATAGATATTATCTATAAACATCAACTTAGGTCTTGGAGCTCTCAGAACTTATTATATGCCAGGCACTGTAAGGAGATACACACACAAAAAAAGGCAAAAAAACATGGTCTTGATCTCAAAGAGCTCATTTTCTAATGGAGGAAACAACATGTAAATAACCAATTACGTAGACAAGTATAATGTAAATGGAAGGCAATTTTAAATAACACAGAGGCAAGACATTGGGTAGAGTAGAAGGTGAGCTGAGTTTTGAAGGAATACCGGAAAGGCAGGAGGTAGAAGTAAGGAGGGAGAAGGAATGTGGGACAGTCAGCAAAAGACAGAGTGGGGCAACAGAGTATTTGTTCTGTCAAAAAGTAGTAAGTAATCCATTGTAGCTGTAAGATGGAGTAAGCAAAGGAGATGAAATGTAAGAAAACTGGAAAAGTAGGCAAGTTTTTTTTTAGGGGTAGGGGAGACATAACTATAGTGGTAAACTACATGGAAGGAAATGGTAGATATAGATTAAAGATTAGGAAAAGAGTAGGAATCATAGTGGGGAAAACTTGCTGGAGAAGAGATAAAATTGGATCAAAAATGTCTATTTGACTAGAAAACATTTGATTCAGTACAGCAAAATAATAATTATACCAAGTACTTTTAAAGCACTTAAAGGTTTTCAAAATGCTTTACATGTACTCTCATTTGATAGCTCTTTGAGGTTCCTCTGTAAGGAGATTATTTTCATTTTACAAATGAAGGCATAAGGATGAGGCATACAAATACAGATGAGACATAAAGATTCATCCAAGGCCACAGCTAGAAATCTGAGACAGGATTTGAATTCAGATTTTCCTGACTTCAAATCTAGCACTCTATAACACTGAGTATTGCACTAGGAGTCAGCAAGACAAATTCAAATCTGGCCTTAGCCATTTACTGGCTGTGTGACCTCAGCCATGTCAGGTAACCTGTCTCAGTTTTTTCCACTGTAAAAAATCAGGATAATGATAACACATTTTCCAGAGTTGTTGCGTGGATCAAAGGAGATAATATTGGTAAGGTTTTGCATAGTTCCTGGCGCATAGTAGGCACATAATAAATTTTTGTTTCCTTTCTTACTCATTATGTGATTTAGTTGCCTTAAATGCTACCATAAAGACTCTCCTCCAGTTGGATGACTTTTATGCACATGTCTGATCTTATAAGATATGACAGCAGAGCTAATTTGATTTGATGGTCTTCTGATTACTAATATCAAGAAGGCATAAAACGGGGACATGCATGCTTTTCAAAGATGTTTTTCAGTGTAATGGAGGAGTATGAAGGCAGAGTTCAAATTAAAGAAAAATTCTCTAGAAACAATGAGGTCTTCCAGATGCTTCTGTTTGCAGATGACATTGTGCTCATTACATCCAACTTTGAGATATTGGAGATTCTTCTAAACAAGATCTATAATTACTCAGCAGTTAGTATCGCTCTACATACTAAAAACAAACTGGATGAAGAATGTTTATTGTCTAGACCATTATATATCCTGGGATGGACAAGCCAAGCAACTTATCTATCAGCATTACCTATATCTTTAGACAAGTATCACAAATAGAAGACAAATATTATCCAGAAGGAGGAGAATGGGCTATCTTGAGGGAAATTTAATACCAGCATTCTTCTGAAGATACAATTATATCTGCTTGTCAGGAAAAATACTACAATGTCTTTAGAATTTAATTTGAAGCTCATTTAAAGGGCACTGGAGAGGTTCATAGGTGGATATAAGCAGACTGAAACACATTGCAAACAAGGGACTGTCATTAGAAAAATGTCTGGAAAAAATATGAGCCAGTAACATGGTGTTTCATTGGTATTCAAAGAATCAGTCAAAAAGCACTTTCTAGTGCCTAGAGATACAGTAGAGAGAACAAAATCCCTACTAGCAAGGTTCTTTGCTTTTGTTGTTTAGGCCTTTCAATTGTCTCTGACTCTCTATGACCCCATTTGTGGTTTTCTTGGCAAAGATACTAGAATGGTTTGCCATTTCTGCCTCCAGTTCGTTTTGACAGATGAGGAAACTGAGGCAGAATTAAATGACTTGCCCAGGGTCACAAAGCTAGTAAATGTCTGAGGCTAGATTTGAACTCAAGTAGATGAGTCTTCCTGGCTTCAGGCCTGGCACTCTATCCACTGTGCCACCTAGGTGCCCAGCAAGGTGCTTACTGCAGCATCCAAAGAATGGTAGGTGAGCTCTCAGGGTGCTGGGTGGCCCTCTTGTGATAAACCCTCAGAGAAGACATGAACAAGAGTTGCAAAATCTAACCAGGACGATATAAATTGTTGCAGAGATCACAGATTCAGGGGAGTCCTGTTTTCTCTATATTAATGATATTGCAAACTTTCTAAAGAAAACTTGGCTGATACATTTTTTAAGTCTAAAATGATCAGATTCTTCCAGGCAACTTCTCTCACACAAATGAAATCTCCAGGAACTGGGTCGCAGCACTAAAACAAGATCAGGATGAGGGTCGGGATCAGGTAAAGGGTCTGGATTCTTGGATCTTCTCAGGTAGGTCCGGCACTCAGCCCAAACCCCCATAATTGATCAAAAATGGCCACCAGAAGTTTTTTCTTTTCCCCCACTCACAGCATCCCAAAGCAAAAAGCCCCCTGGGACTCTCTGGCCTCCTCCTTATCCTTCCCTCTCATTCTAGAATGCGACCCCAAATGGTTCTAGGCATGCAGTCGGCTGTCTTTACAAACCGTCTCTTCCACAAGGTTCTTGCATGCTTTTCCCCCCAAAGTCTTTTGTAAGTTTGCCTTCTTCTATCTTTATTTTAACAGTTTAAATCTGGTCTCAGACAGGTACTTGCTGTGTGACCTTGGACAAGCCATTTAACCCCGTTTGCCTCAGTTCCTCATCTGTAAAATGAGCCAGAGAAGGGAATGGCAAACCATTCCATTATCTTGGCCCCAAAAAACCCGAATCTTGTTATGAAGAGTTGTACATGCCTGAAATGACTCAACAACAACAACAAATTATGTAGAAGGCAAAGAATGAACTGGAAAACATAAACACAGATCCCTGAAATGTCTGAAGGTCTTCCACCCCAGAGGACACTCAGACATAATATTTCAGAACTTGTAAAAATATGAGAGATCATTTGGTACAGCCTCCTCATTTAGCATAGGAGGACAAGGAGGACCAGAGATGACATCACTTGCCCAAGCTCTCACCGGGGGCAGGAGATCAAAGATAGGACTAGAGCCCAGGTCTCTTGTCTTCGGTTCACTATCTCCTTCAGCTGTCTCATTACGGTACTTCCTCTCTAAGCTCTATTAAAACCTTGGGGAGACCATCTGAGTCACAAGCACAGTGTGTAGCTCTATTGCTGGGGGCGGGAAGGCTGCAATATCAATGATAAAACAAGTGACACAGACTGTAAAGGGCAGGCGGAACAAGGGCCAGTGACTCAACTGTGAATCATGTCCTGAGGGAGGGGAAAAGCATAGCCTTGACTTGCATATATCTGCAAAGGGCAGACAGCTTCAAGAGGTTATTGTGCTCTAGGCATTTTTTCCCTCCCTCAGTTGGTTTGAAAGAAATAAAAAAGGCCAGCTACCTAATACATGGCCTCCCCAACTTTTCATACACAGCAAAATGAAACAGCACACTTGAGGAATTTTTGTCATTATCATTTTTAACAGGCCTTAACTTCAAAAGAGAGAGCCTCGTTGAATCTGTAAGAAGAAAGAATTTAAAGCTAAAAGGGACCACAGTGATCAGTTTGTCCAATATATTCATTTAAGCAGAAAAGGGGAAAGAAAGGAATGAGAATTTCTTTAAGCACCTACTATGTGCCAGGGATTGTGCTAAGCACTTTACAAATATTATCTTACTTGATCATCACAACAACTGAGAAAAGTAGCTATTGTTATCAACCCCTCCCCTCATTTTATGGTTGAGGAAACTGAGGTAAACAGAGTTTAAGTGATTTGTTCAGGATCATACAACTCATAAGTGTTTGAAGTCAGATTTGAACTCGTATTCCTGACTCCTGGCCAGTGAGGGAAGTGAGGGAAGGTGAGGGAAGTGAGACTTTAAAAGGGACATGCCATTCCCACTGTCATAATTATGTTATTCAAAATAAGGGCATCTTACATTAGAGTTAACTTAGTACCTATACTCACTGTTGCTAGTGTGATACAAGAATAGGCAGCACTGGAAAGTCGAAAAAAGCAATGGATTTGGAGTCCCTCAATTTCAGTACAAATCTAGTATTTGGAGGAAAAACAACAAATCTTTCCTTTGCCACTTACTCCTTGTGACCTTAGACAAGTCACTTATAAAAAAGGGACTGAAACTTCAGCATACCTCAAAGAAGCAAATTGAATCCATTGATACAATACTTCTGTTTTTTTAATCCATGAGGCAAAAAAAAAATAGAGATGTAGGAGGAATATTTAATTTCAAAATAAAATTATAATTTGTTTCTAATTATTTGTACATAAAGTGCATTTGCACAAATAAATTATAGTAACTTGTACGATTTGTGTCAATTGCTGTGCTTGGTGCTTGTAGCTTAACTTCTTGGGGCCCCAGTAATCTTATCTACAAAAGAAGGGGGTTGGACTTGATCTTTAAAGTCCTTCTAGTTCTAAAGCTAGGATCATTGTATTGTTTCTTACACTTAGTAAATACATTAGATCAGGAATGTGGGGTCCAAAGTTCATCCATAAGAAAAGTGTTCTTTGTCAATATATGCCCAACAGAGCCAATTCAACCTAAACAGACACCGTGGGAGCTTCTGTGATTCCAAGGCACCATGGACTGGTTTCATCTCCAATTGAACTCTGAACCTTGGTTCAATAGCTTGGATGCTGTTGGCAGAGGTCTACAGGCACACTGAGTTGTCAGGGCTCAAACTTCTCAGTGTTAGCATGGTAATAAGAGAGGTCCAAATGTGTAACAAATACAAATTACACGATGAACAGCTGGAGATAGAGTTGGATGGGGTGGAAAGACTATTACAGGTACTGTTGTATAAAAGTAGATATCTCAGTCTATGTGGGGTATTTCTCCTACAAGTTTTTGGGATTTATTGAGGAATAATAAGCCCTGGGAGATTATAGGAAGGGGGGACACCATTATGTGGGATCTCTGGGAAAGGTCTTTGAAGAGAGCATGTCTCTGTGTCTCTTCCTGGGAAGGCTGGTGACAGGGAGGCAGCTGGGAGGAGAGGAACACCGTCTGTGACTGTGACCTTCGCAGTCCTTTCCACGTCTAAAGCTATCCACTCAAATACATCCTAGACTGTTTCTAATATGAAATTTCCTACAGACTGGAACACAAGCTCCCTGAGTTTTTGCCTCTGTATCCCCCCAAATGGAGCAAAGTGACTTTCGTATAGTATGTACTTAATATCTGATTGGGGGATGAATCCTCTATTCTGACATCTCACCTAATCACAACACGAGCAAGTCTGAGTATCCCAGAAGGGACCTTAGGATACCCTGGGAAAACCCTGCACAAAGTCTGACATTGCCTCAAACCTGGGTCCATGCTCAGTGTATTTGTTTGCAAGGAATGTATAAAGTGAGATATTTGATATCATGCATAGTTTGTCAACAGCTGGGGCAACATGGTACAAAAGGAAGGGCAAAGAATTGAGAGAGGAAACAAGGAAACAAGTATCTTTTGAAAGTATCTACAGGATGCTAAGACTTTTACAAAATCAACTTATTTGATGTTAATAACCACCTTGAGAAGTAAGTGCTACTATTATCCCCATTTTAGAGTGGAGGAAACAGAAGCAGAGGTTAAATGACTTTCCCAAGGTCACAAAAACTAGCAAATATTAAAGGCTAGGTTTGAACTCAGACCTTCCTGACTCCAGACCAGGGCTCTGTCTACTGCTTCAACCTACCTTCCTCTAGAGCAGTGATTCCCAAAGTGGGCGCCACCGCCCCCTGGTGGGTGCTGCAACGATCCAGGGAGGCGGTGATAACCACAGGTGCATTTATCTTTCCTATTAATTGCTATTAAAATGAAAAAAAATTAATTTCCAGGGGGCTAAGTAATTTTTTTTTTCGGGAAAGGGGGTGGTAGGCCAAAAAAGTTTGGGAACCACTGCTTTAGAGTATGTGGATTTCAGTAGCACTCTGGGAAAATCACTTAACCTTCCCAGATGCTTTGATTGTAGGAGACTAAGCAGCTCCAGCCTGTTAACTCCGTTAATGCAAGTATAAGTGTTAAGCCTTGGGGTCTGTTTCTGGTTGACCAGATAGACTAATAATACCAGGAAAAACTGTTCTCCTACCACAAACACCACAAACTAGCCTGAGGCTACTCATCTTGCAAATGTGCGTCATTGGTCACAAAAGAACTGAAGAAATCTATCACCAGTTTCTGGAAAAACAGCTCCAAAAAAGTCACATTTCCTATCGGCAGTGAGTCAGTAGCATCAATTCTGTGTAAAAATACTTAACATTTACAGAGTGCTTTAAGGAAAACAGAGCAAGGATTTATTAAATGCCTACTAAGAGCTAATCACCATGTTAGGTTCCTTATAAATATTACCCCATTTGATCCTCACCATGACCCTGGGAGGTCGATGCTCTTATGATCCTCATTTTACAGATGCAGAAACTAAGGCAGACAGAGGGTAAGTGATTTGTCCAGGATAAATGTTTGAGGTCAGATCTGAACTCAGACCCAGGGTTTTATTCACCGTATGACCTAGCTGCCTTTAACTGTGCCAATTGTTTTTGTACATGCTGTCTCTTGATCCTCACCATAAATTTGTGAGGTAGGTGCTATTATTACCATTCTCATTTTACTGACAAGGAGTCTGATGCAGAGAGAGGCAAGGGATACAAGTTACCAAGCGTGTGAGACAAGTTTCATATTCCAATCTTTCCAACTCTTCTGTGCATGTTATTGTTGCTGAGTCACTTCAGTTGGGTCCAACTCTTCAAGTCTCTATTTGGGGTTTTCTTGGCAGAGATACTGGAGTGTTTGCCATTTCCTTTTCTGGCTCATTTTACAGATGAGGCAAACAAAGGCAAACGGGGTTAAATGGCTTATCCAAGGTCATGCGGCAAGTAAGTGTCTGAGACAAGATTTGAAGTCAGGAAGATGAGTCTTCCTGACTCTAAGCCCAGTACTCCATCCCCTCTGCCACCCAGCTGCCCTATTCTGTGTGTGTACTGAGCCCAAAGAGGAATTCTTCCATCAAGCAGCCATATGTGCCACTGAACAGGGAATAAGTGAGCTCCACTGTGAGGTGTACATGCATATCAAAGAAAGAGCTGTGGATACAATAGTTTTTGCCTATTACACAAGAGGGTCATATAATAAGTGCTCACCAAAGTTTTTAATCACAAACATACATATACATGAGCTCAGAAGTCAGGGTCAGGGGTGTGCTGGGAGTCAGCTTATGCTGACTCATGAGAGCAGATTGTCACATTTTCAGAGTGAGCATTTTCAGGCCCTGATTTATTGTATTGCTGATTGTCTAGACTTAAGAAAGTGATGGAGAAAAGTTTAATAATGTAGATTAAACTTAAAAGTATATCCTCTGTCCTACCCACATTTTTCCTGGAGAGCCAACTATTCATCATTTACCATGACACCCTTCATCTAACCCAGATTATACTTGATACCTATCCTTAAGTACCTTACATTCTGGTAAGGAAGATATTATCTAAATAGCTATCTCTATCCTCTGTATTCTCATATTCTCTCTCTCTCTCTCTCTCTCTCTCTCTCTCTCTCTCTCTCTCTCTCTC
>NC_058132.1:129995708-130045148 GCF_016433145.1 Gracilinanus agilis | reverse complement strand
TGTGTGTGTGTGTGTGTGTGTGTGTATGTGTGTGTGTGTATTCAACTTCAGGTCTTTATAGTCAATATATGCAGGTGTGGTTGTGAGATACAGAAAAAACTAATAATCCCATTGGCACATTGTAACAGTCAAAAGAAATGTAAGTAATTTTGATACAGTGAAACATTAATGATGCTGGATCATTTGCATTCTTACCTAGTAATATTTTAAATAATACCCACATTTGCAGATTTGACTATCATGTAGATAGTAACCATGGAGAATATATATATATATATATATATATACACACACATATACACACACATACACACACTTATAGAGGGGTCTAGGAAGGAACTCCTTTGGAAAACAATTTGAATTGAATCTGGGAAAGCTAGTTGGTAGAAGTAAAGAAGAATATTTCAGAAATGGTTGACAATCTATGAAAAGGAATGGACAGAGGGAGGAAGAAAGGAAGGAAGGAAGGAAGCAAGGAGAGAGGGAGGGAGAGAGAGGTGAGAAAGAGGGAATGTCTGGGAGATGGCACAGGGCTGGGGAAGAGAAATGTCCTGATTTTTTAAAGTAACAGAATAGAATCTACATACTTTATATCAGTGAACTTTGCTTTCATTTCTAAATAAATTAGGATCACTAGAATTAATTTTTAAAAGTTAATGAAAAGATAGAAAAAGGAGCAGTGGTTACAAAGAGCCAACATGGCTTTATCAAGAACAAGACAGGCAAGACTAACCTTATTTTCTTTTCTTGAAGAGCTACAAAATATGCTGGTGATGGAATACTATTGTGCTAAAAGGAATTCCATGTGAACTGGAAAGACTTCCAGGAACTGATGCAGAGCGAAAGGAGCAGAGCCAGAAGAACATTGTACACAAAGACTGATATACTATGGTAAAATCGAATGTAATAGACTTCTGGACCAGCAGCAATACAATGACACAGGACAGCTCTGAGGGATTTATGGCAAAGAATGCTACCCACATTCAGAGGAAAGACTGCAGGAGAGGAAACATAAAAGAAAAACAACTGCTTGAACGCATGGATTGAGGTGGACATGATTGGGGATGTAGACTGGAAACTACCACACCAATGCAACTAACAACAATTTGGAAATAGGTCTTGATCAATGACAGATGTTAAAACCAGTGGAAATGTGCATCGGCCATGGGTGGGGGGAGTGCGGGGGGTGAAGGGGAAAGTAGGAGCATGAATCATGTAACCATGTTAAAAATGAATATTAATAAATGTTTAAAAAATAAAAATATGGGAAGATCAGAGGAATGTTGTACTACTCACAGTTTACCTCAATTTTAGCAAAGCATTTGATAATGCATTGCATGCTATTCTAGTGGAAAGGATGGAGAAAATGTGGACAGGAAGAGAGTGTAACTCAATGAATTCAGAGTTGATGGACCAACCAGTCTCAAGGAATAATTAGTGATACAATGCCAGTTTGGAAAGAGGTCTTCAATGGAATACCTCAGGGATCTGTGTGTGGCTCTACTCCATCTAACATTGTTATTAATGACTCGGATAAAAGCATAGATAAATTATGGTTTCCTTATTAAATTTGTAGATGACACAAAGTTGGAAGAGGTCACTAATACTCTGAATAACAGAATCAGAATCCAAAAAGTTCTTGACCAGCTAAAATTGGACTGAATCTGAAGAGATAAAATTTCAGATTATGGGATCACAGTTTTAGAACAAAAAGTGAACTGAGTAGTTGGCCTTATAATTTGGTTCACAAAATCAGCTTCAGAAATATAAGTTGATGCATGATATATATGGCTGTCAAAAATGTTAATATGATCTTGAGAGAGGCACTGATTGAAGGAACATGGAGGTGATAATATGATTGTGTACTCTCCTGGTAAGACCACTTCTCAAGTAATACATGTGGTTTAAGAAAGACAATGGTAACCTAAAGAACATTCAAAGGAGGGCAACCAGAATGGCAACATTCTGAAACCCATTCTTTTAAGAAACTAGAGATGTTTTGACTAGAGAAGAAAAGACTTATGGGGTATGATAGTTGTCTCCAATTACTTAGGAAATTTTTCATAGAATACATACTATACTGAAGTATAAACTGAAGTATAAAGATGAAGGGATGTAAATGTTGAACAATTGACTCTCCAGGAAAAATGTGGGCAGGACAGAGGATACACTTTTAAGTTTAATCTACATTATTAAACTTTTCTCCATCACCTTCTTAAGTCTAGACAATCAACAATTTGTTGTTCTATTTGGTAGAATTGCAAAATGGCAAGTTAAGGGTTTATGTTAGGAGAACCTAACTGGTCTTCAAAGCTAACTGATCATTTTTGAGGGATTCTGTGGCATTCTTATTCAGCTATGGGTTGGACTAAATGGTCACTAAGCACTCACCTAATTTTGAAATTGTGTGATTATGAGCTTAGTGTATTAATTTAAAAGCACATTTTTATTAAAGTCTAAAAATAAATGTTAGTTAAAAATCTTCAACAAAAGTGCTGTTCATTTCACTTAAGTTCTTTTAACTGAGTAAGTGCTCATTTGGTTCAGTTCATTATTTTAAGCTTAATAAACTAACTTTTTTAATAAGCTTAAATATTTTTAAAAACTAAAATCAAATTCTTCAATGTATCTGAAAAATTTGGATCTGAATCTGCATCTGGACAGGTCTTACCTATTAGTCTACAAGTAAACAGACCACTTACAAAGGGGTCAGTTTATGCATAAAACTTTAACATTTGGTCCAGACCAGAATGGCATAGTGCATTGAGTGCTTCTGGCTTTAGAGTCAGGAAAATTTGAGTTTAAGTTCTATCTATGACTTATATTAGCTGTAGGAGCATGTATGAGTCACTTAACATCCTGATGTCCCAGACAACTAATACTAAGTTACAAAATACTGATCTGCATTGTTGGAGAGGGTTTTCACACTGGGAGTTCCCTATGTTGTAGAAATTCATGCACAAATATTTTTGTATTTTCACAGGCCCACTGATTTCATTTGGTTGAAAATACTCCTAAGTATACATACACATATACCCATACTCACACACTTGCATATATATTATAGACAGACAGTGTTATGTTGTAGAGAGCTAGCCATGGAATCACAGAGACCTAGGTTCAAGTACTACTTTATTGCCCCATGCTAGAAATAGGACCATGGGTAAGTTTACTGCTTAAAGCAACTCTCTTAGGACTATTAATTAGAGATGAGTTCTTGGTCTATGTTAGTAATGGAGGTCCTATATCAGGAATTCTCCTCTAATGATGAAATCACAAGTACAGATCCTTCCTCTCAAAAAAAATCCTCTTAAAAATGAAACCTTTTCCTTATCCTTACATCTATCATTTCTGGTATGAAATGAGCCTTTATGTTATTCTTTTCAGACTTGGGAAATTTCACGAGTGTTTTAGCATTTTATGCTTCAGCTGGGAGTGGGGGAGCAAAGAGAAGCACTTGTCTTTCCATATTTTCTTTCATGTCTGCTAGTCATCACAACACTAACGTCACTGTCGGCATAATTCTGTTGAAAGGTTATGAAGTGTGAAAAGATAAAACTATATTAAAACATAAATTCAACTAAGTTAATGCTAAGGTTCATTGGCAAACATATAAAATGAAATGTTGTTTCCTTCAGGGCCATTAAAACTCCAAACTTATACTACCTCGATAAACTGGAGGGGAGAAATGTCAGTTGCTGTGGTCATGTCTATGGGATGCCAAACAAATGGTTGGCTGCGGTTGTAAATTAATGACCCAATGCATCCCACTGGTGGATTTTAGACTGATTAGAACAACACCAGCTAATGAAGTGATCTTCCTCTCTTCTCCTGTTCCTACCTAAAACTAACAATCTGACCTTTTGCTAATAGCCTGATTTTGCTGACATCCCTAATCTGCTTCTCTACATGCTTGTACTGGTTGTCCCCACTCATGGCATTTCCCTTGAGGCTGGCTAACTTCCTTTGACTGGGTTTCAGGATGATTCTGGATCCAACTGTTTCTGAAGCATGCTCTCAGATATGTTCCGAGTCTCTCTGTGCTTCCAAGATGATTTCTCCATGAACCCCCTGTATGGCCAAGGTTGGATTCACCCAAGTAATTACTGGCTAAAGATCACGTTCATTACAGATCAGTATCGTCATGTCCAAGCACAGTGCTTGGGAAGTTGTAGGAGCTTAATAAATGCTTGCTGACTCTTAGAACTATCAGAGGAGAATTAATATTTAGGGAAGAAAGCTAGGCTTTTATAAAATATAGTACATATTATCTCTTAAGTAGAAAATTAGACTGCTTATTAAAAAACATTATTAAGGACCAGTGATGAATACTAAGTTGCTTCAATACAAAGAGAAACAGTTTTCTAAAAAAAGAGTTTTCTAAAACAGTGCTTATGAAGGTTGTAATTCTCTTCTCTCCTTTGTATAATTCCAAAGAATTTCAGAGTTGGGAGGAACCTTGGAATGATCTAGTCTAAACTTCCTGCTTGGAATATAGGCTGCCTTTAAAATTTAACATTTACCACGGTGCCTTATGCCAACATATTCCAGAGTGAGAGCAGCATTTAGTAAGTACCTGAATTCAACTTAACTCTGAGAAGTTTAATGTATTAAACATTATGATTTTTAAAAGACAGATGAGATGTAAGGAGAATAGAGTATAGAAGGGTTAAGGGCAGCTGGTTGGTTTAGTGAATAGAGTGCCAGGCCTGGAGTCAGGAAGACACATCTTCCTGAGTTCAAATCTGGCCTCAGACACTTACTAGCTGTGTGATCTTGAATAAGTCACTTAACTCTGTTTGCCTTAGTTTCCTTATGTGTACAATGACCTGGGGAAGGAAATGACAAACCACTCCAGCATTTTTGCCAAGAAAACCCTATATGGGGTCATAAATGACAAAAACAAAACAAAACAAAACAACTGAACAACAAAAGTAAGACAGATGAGGTCTGAGGAGCACAAAGTACAGTAGGACTATTTTCTTAAAAATTAGATTAAAAAACAAAACCAAACACCTCTTTAGCGGTTTGTTGTAGAATTTTTCCCAGAAATGAAAATTAGAGTCTCAGGTCTTTATTTTGCAGGCTCTTTTCTCTGAAGTTTTTTTTTTTTAATTTGGGACACTTGTCTTTCTTCTTCTAATATTTCTCCCTTTTCCCATGTTGCTCCACAATTATATCTTCTAGGTCTTTCAGTGTCCAAAATTCTGAGTCTGATGATTAGAATTCACTGAGGACAATTAAGCACCCTTACTGTCTTCTTATTTACCTTGGAAATCAAATTCTTGCTATTTACTTTGTGCTGTGTTTTCCTGAATAAAGGTTATGCCTTTATCAGAGAAAATAACTAAAATAACAATTAAACAGCTCTACCTCCTCCTCTCCATTATCACCATCTCTTTCACCCCAAGCAAAAATCCTGATTCTTCTTTAATTTTCTATTTCCTCCCAATATGGCTTTTATAAAACCTTTTTGCTGTTTTCTTCACCTTCTCTTGCTAGCTTTAGCTCATTCTTAGTTTTAGCACTTCTGATACTATTTTTACTGACTGCTGCCATGCTCATTTTCATCTTCTGTTATATGGCCTTACTTCTATCTTCTGTATATTTTTGAAAAAATAATCCACATCTACACTGGTCCCTTCAAACAAATCTCATTTTTCTCCTCAATGAAATTATTTCCCCTTCTGCCATGGGAATTATATTCCTGAGCATTTTCCTTCCATTTCCTATCCCTACTAAACTGACTTTCTATAGAGAATTTTAATTCATGAGATCCTTCCTCTTTTTTTCTAAAACCCTGAAATCTGCTTTCCCCCAAAGTAGGATAGATGTTAAATTCTTCCCATATTTCCTGCTTCTTCCACAAACTTGAGGAGGAGGTAGTCATTTCCAATGGGCTTTGCCTATTTCATGCTGGCCACCATTTCCTCTCACCAACATTCTACTAGCTTAAATCTTATCTGAATAGTACATCTTTCAGCCTCCTCTCCCCTCTGATTGGTAGGCTAGAGGTCAGAGAAGTAAACTCTTCCCAATGTCTTCCTTTATAGTAGGGAAAAAATTGAGCTTCTAGCTCACTCCACTTTGTACTTGCTGCCCATCTGGTTTTAGCTCCATGGAAAAAGATGCTTCATGCCTTGGTAACCCCCAGGATCCTTCTTGCTTCTTGTGTGTTGTCTCTCCTAATTAGATTGCAAGCTCTTATGGGACAGAGACTGTATTTCTTTTTATTAATTGTATCTCCAACACTTAGCACAGTGCCTGGCACATAGCAGGTGCTTTATGTTTACTCAACTGAACTGAAATAGTTTCTAAGATATAACTCTAAGGTCCTAATATCCAGTATATTGATGATAAAGATAAAAATTGGAGAATTAAGTGAATCCCCCCACATACACAAATGAACAAGTCTCATATAAAAAGGGTGGAAAAGTAGTCTCAATGATAGTTCAGTAAGGTGAATTCACTGGACACAGTTCAAGAGGCAAAGAGTGAGAGGTAGTATTAAACAACTGAAAGGAGGCTCCTGGTGGGAAACTACAGATTAAAGTTTTAAAATTTTTTCCCCCTACTATATAAGTACATATTAAAAAACCCCTCACTTCACAGCAGCTCATGCAAAAAAGGAGATTTTTTTAATTGGATTGAAACCTGAACATAAATCGAGAATGAAATTTTTTAAAGAAGACTAGTACCAATTGATTGTAAGCTACATTAATAGGAGTATTTCACCATCTACCCTGATCAGAATATAACTAGAACAATTAAGTTCTGAGCACCATACTTTAAAAGGGATAAGAATAGGAATTAGACCCATGATTTAATTGGTAAAGGAAGTTCTTGGATGAACAAATTCCTCCTGTCTCTGAAGATCAATGCCTTCTCCATAACTTTGTCTTAGTATTAGAGTACTAAGAGGTTAAGTGACTTGTCAATGGCCACAGATCCACTAGGCATCAGAGGTAGGATTTGAACTCAGGTCTCCTTGACTTTAAGAGGAGCTTTCTATTCACTCTGATGCTTATCTAATTTTAAGAGGGTTACTGTTGGATTAGGAAAGGCTGAACGAATTGGGAATATAACCAGAGAATATTAGGTGAAAAGTTATTTTCAAAATCAACTGCTGTATTCCTCATTTTGCAGAAGGAGAAATTGGAGCCAAAGAGATTACGTGATTCTGCCCAAGATTTGAGCTAACAACTACGTGAGCTGGGACTTGAATTCATATCTTTTAATCCAAAGCCCAAATTTCTTTCTACTACATTATTTTCCATGGAAAAGACAGATGAAACATATCACCCATCTTTCAATTATCTGAAGGGCTGTCAAGTGGAATTTTTGTCTAGTAGACAGGACCAGGATCAAAGAATGGAAGTTAAAAGAAGTAGTTAGATCTTCTCTTAATATATGGAAGAAATTCAATACTTAAAGCTGTCCAAGAATGACACTCAGTTGAATATCAAAATAATAGGCTTACTATCACTGGAAATGTACAATTAGAAGGTGGAGGCTCAACTGCTATGATTATTTTTACCTTGGGATGAAATTTAAAAACTAGATAACCTCTATAATTTTTCTTAAGATTCTATTGCTGGCATTTTTATCCTTGCTAGTGTTCATACTCTTCGATATCTGATGTCATTTTTATATATCATGAAAGGAAGCATATTTGTGGATAGCAGGAAAATTTTAAAAAGCAAACTGAATCCTCATGTTTTCTTAAATGGGAAAGTATATACTAAAAGGTCCACCATATGTTCCAATTTGGTTATAATGCAAAGATATAATACTGTGTGTGGTTCCATATCCTAGGAGTTGATTAAATCTGAAAATATCATACTGCTTTGGTGAATTTTATATTTATGTCTTGGTAGAACATATAGCTACATTTGAACAAGTTCTCAGAATTCAGTGATTTTACATTGGATAAGTTTCAACAAGCTGCAAGGGCAATGTGTGCCAGCTACAAAATTTGCTTCCATTTTTGAACTAATTACCAAGATGATATTAGTATTAAGATATATTTTATAAGTTAAGGCCAATTAAAATTATGGTAACTAATTTTCATTTTCTTTTCTCAAGTAGGCATCACTAGATGATCAATTATTACAAAATCTTGAGAATTAGTCACAAAAATAAGCAATAAATTTTTTGAAATCCATTTTCCTATTATATAAGTGGTCACACTTTTCCTTTGGGATTACCTCCTTGAGGTACCTGATGACTGTTGTTGATTTCAAAGCATCATTGATATCTGTAAATGGTAGCAGGATCATTAAACTGTAAAGTCCTTGGTAGGGAAGTCTGGATTCCCCTCAAAGCCTAGAATGCTGTTTTGTACACAGTAGGCATTCACTAAGTCTTTAGTGAAGGAATGAATAAATGAGTGATCAGGTCCAATTGAAATTCCCCCCTCCCCAAACATTGGCAATGATATATGACATACTCCGAGAACTGGGTCTACTAATTAAGTTTAAATTAGCTATGATTTCCAATTAAAATTAAATCCATGTAAAAGTCTTTGATTTTGCCAAGACATGGCAGCCATTTTACCCTCCCTGGTCTTTTTAGCATAGTGGCTTCAGGAAATAGTAGTGACATTTGTATATGTTGTACAGATGTTCAGAATCTAAGATGCTCAGTGAGTGTAAAATATGATGATGAGCCCTAAAGGCATTTGAAATGTGTTTAAATCCACATATGTATGTTTCATCTGCATTATATCTTATAACTACAATGTTAACTCTTCTTCAAAATCACCTGTGAGGAAAGGATTTGTGCAAAAGCAACCTTTGGAAGTTGCCTGAGGGTGTCTGATGGCCCTTGATAGCCTCATAGTATCACTGGCTTCATTAATGGAACAAGAGCCATCAAACCTCACTTTTAACATGGAGCCAATGTGCTCATCAGTACTGTTATGATACTGGGGATAATGTTCTTTGTACTACAACATCCAATATCAGAGTTTTCCATTCTTTGCCTTCCCAGGTGCTATCCCTGTTGTTACAGACAATTTCTGTGATCTAACAGCTCTCCAAGGTTTAGGTAGCTTCTTGTCTGGTTTAGCACAAAGAATGGCAAGAAGTTTTCAAGGTAAGTTACATCTATTTTCTCATTTGATCTTGATGTATTATAGGAACTAGTGTCTCCATTTTATAGGGGAGGAAACGAAGTCTTAGCCAAATTAAGTAACTTTCCAGTGGTCTTAGAGCTAGTATATTGGTTATGAATCTAGGCATACCTAAATCCAAAGTCATCACTTTATCTACTATGTGCTGCCTCACGAGGTCAGAGTCCTCGGGTTAGAGTCCTAGCTCTGGCACTTCCTACATAGGTACTTTGTAGAAGTAAACCATCAACTCAATAAGCCTTAGTTTCTTTGTAAGAAGCTGAACATAATGATACCTAAGGTTCTTTCTACCTCTGTATTCTGTGAGTCAATAGAATAGGAAGTGCCTTAATTATATGGACCATTCATCCCATTTTATTCCTCAAACCCTAATACCTTCCTTATAGTAGGAATTTAATGAATGTTTTTGTGCTGAATTGAAATTGCATCATATTATTAACTGAGGTATGGTTCAAAGATCCAGAAGTCTTTCTAAAGAAGTGTAGAAATTAAGGAGGAACCCATATTTTCTGCTCTCCACCATATAAAATTCTTACCAACAGAGAGGTTCCCTTGAAAAAGTCTTCAGGTTAAGAAAAGGTTAAAATTTGAGAATTAGTGACATTTGCCTTCAAGTCCAGAGTCTTCATTAATCACAACTGTATACTGAATAGGCAAAGGAGGTATAATCACTTTGACTTCAAATGTTCTGTTAATTAAGGAACTTAAAACTCATGTAGTCAGCAGCTACATCTGCATAAATGTAGTGAAGCAGCTACCAGATGAAATCAGTTGCATAGTGCAATCTGAACCCACAAGATGAAAATTTTAAGTGTGTGCCTTTCTACTCAATAGAAAATTTCAAATGGGCTGATGGTGATATTATTGGGGATGAAGACACGAAACGATAATTCTAGCCCAACTATCAATAATATGGAATTAGGGCTTAATTAATGATACATGTAAAACCCAGTGGAATTGTGCATCGGCTAAGGGGGGTTAGGGGAGTTTTGGGGGGGGAAGAACATGAAACATGTAACTATGGGAAAATATTCAAAATAAAAATAAAAATATAATTAAAAAATAAATAAAATTATGCATGTAAAAAAAGAAAATATCAAGAGATTGGCTAATAAAGATGAAGGTTCTTTCACTGTCTTTATCCTGAAAGCTTTTCATTCTATGTGGTTTGGAGATTAAAAGTTCAGTGGTAATACCTATTAAAAACTTTGCTCTTAAGTTTTTATGGATCAGTATTGTGAGGGGGAAGTGATTGGCAACTATTCTGCCTGTGTTGATGCTACATTTCCAGCACAGTTTATTTGTTAAATCATCAAAGACATTTTGGAGTTTTAAAACTTGCAGCATGGGGAGTTGTCATGGCCATTTATAAAGTATAGCAAGCTTCTTGTTGTATAATTCTTGCCATTCTAGATACCCATTGGAAGCAAAATTTTTATACTCTGCAATTACATACTGTACAACTTCTACCACTTTCTGAATAATTTTTATTGACTAGTAAAGCCTGATCTCCTTAAGGATAACCTTCCTTTCCTTAAAGTAACCTAGAGTTTCTTATGACAGTGGCCTGATCCTGAATCATTATCACAAAACATTCTATTGAAACGTATCTCCACAATTCAGTCATCTGTGCTACCATATCAATATATTGCTGGTCGAATTCAAACAGATGTCACCCATAGAAGGTACTTTGTTTCCAATTTTGGGCTTTAACTGTTCCACAGGTACTGTCTATAAATTAAATACTAGCTCTCACTTTCAAAAATTCCATTGGTGTATACATATTTTGGGTCAGTTTTAATTATTGCTTTGGAAGTCACTTTTATTTTCCAAATATTTCTGAAAAAAATTTTTTGACCTGCTTAATTTGTACTCTGAAAGTATCAATAAATTATCTTCCTCTTTTTTATTGAGGAGAAGATAATCTTTTAAGAAATACTCAGGGAAACAAGGGAAAATTTTAAAAAAAGGAGAAAAAGTTGCATTCATGAGTGGTCTAGTCAGAAGAGTGAGGAGATAACTGAAGGAAGTTAAAGAGGGGGCAAATAATGACTTTCAAGTTGATCTGGGGTAGGTAGTAAGAAGTGGGGAATTATGTTACAGAACATCACTACATAAGGGGCAGCTGGATTGCTCAGTGGATTGAGAGCCAGGCCTAGAGATGGGACGTCCTAGGTTCAAACTGGCCTAAGACTAGCTGTGTGACCCTGGGCAAGTCACTTAACCCCATTGCCTAGCTCTTACCACTCTTCTGCCTTGGAACCAATTGGTTTAAAAAAATAGCACATCACTACATAGCCATTTGCAGGTCCTTGGTGGCCAAGTGGACGTTTCTCATCTAAAATCTGGCACTTGCTAATGGTGACAATTCCCAAGGTTGCCACTTCATCATCAACACAAGCATGATCATTATCATCATCCTCTCTCCTCTAGCATTCTCCTCATGCTGTCTATCTCATCACTTAAAATTAGACAGTTGGTCGAGTGGGCAAAGAACATGTCGGTCTCTTTGTCTCTGCCTTTCTTTCCCTAGCATTGTGCCAACTATTCGGTAGATGTGAAACATTTGCTGACTGATGTGAGAACACTAAAATAATTTATATTTTAAAGTAGAAAAAGAAGATCTCTGTAAAAACTCAGAGGCAGGGGGAGTCTTCTTGTTGTTTCCAATGTGCTTCTGGCCCATTGTAGCCACATTAAATATACATATCTAATGGCAAAACTCCCCACCAGGAAGACCTTAAGGACTGTCTGCCATGAGTTTCCACAGCAGTAATTAGGGGGATATATTATTGCTAATCCTGAACATGCTGCGAGTTGGATTAATTTTGAAAGATAAAATAAAAGTACTGCTGCTATTACAAAAGGCCATATCTTGGTGCCATTAAATTGAGTGTGGTTCTGAGCAGGGGGGGGGATATTAATTTGAAAGATGCCCACACCCCCTATTGAGACTCCTTTTAGGAAGCTACTGTGGAAACAAGGCAAATGAAGCCTAAATGCACAAATATCATTTAGCAAGGGCCACTAATCTGGGCAAAACCATGCTCCCAGCACTTAGGGAACCAGGTTCAAATTTTAGTACATTAATATAAGAACGTGCTATAGAACTGAAATCAGAGTTAACAAAATGGGGCTCAGTCTCAGGATAAATTCAATTAAATGGAGGCTTCTTTCCTATTGATACATTTTAGCTATTTTGTGGCATTATCACTAAGAAGATTTCCCATCTTACAATTGCTTGGCAATGTATAGAGAGTGACAAAAGAATGCAAAAGGAAAACCAGAACATAGTAGACAAAGGTCCTTTAATGGGAGTCAAACCATAAAGAAAGATGGTATGTGTGTATGTATGAGTGTGAATGTTCATCTAGGTTTGCCCTTTCCTAGATTTGAAACTTCTGGAAGGGAGGCATTTTACATACATGATACCAAGTACAGTGTAGCTAAATATCAACCCAATCTAAATAAATGAATTTTTCTTGGATTATTTTATTTTGTTCCAATAGCTTATATTTGACCATCTTGAGTTCTGTCATACCAGCCTCCCTTACCAAAAAAGCGATCAAAATGGCAATGACTTTCTATATATGTAGTTTTCTGCCTTGAATTTATATGCTATTTATTTGGCATTCTCTTCCGTTCATTTTAATGGGTAAAGTGTCAACATGGAGAAATCAGAATGGATTTTGGCATATTTATCACCAAGTCTTCCCGTTCTGCTTCAAACAAGCAGAGGCATACCTGTGCATGTCATTTGCATGATTTGGCACATCATCAGAGACAATCAATCAGGGGAATATTTGGAAGGGTAAGTAGAATGGTGAGTATGTGTGTGTGTGGATGGATGGATGGATGGATGGATGGATGGATGGATAGAGAGATAAAGAAAAGTGGCTAAAACTGTGGGCTATATCACTGAGGCATTAAAACTGATATATTATTGCAAGGTGGGTGAGAAGCAACAACTAAAAACTAAATGGCTATGATTTCAGTCTGAATTATACTCCAGGCTGAGTTTGGTTCTAACAAGTCACAGACATAACCTATCTTTCAGGGATATATCGGGTCTCTTTTAGTCCAGTCCATCAGAAGAAATAATCTTTAAAATGAAAGGCAGAGCGGCCTTCCTCAAAGCCCAGCTATTACCTCACATATATTTTAATTCAATGTCCTTTTGTACCACATGAACTGAGAAGCCCATTCTCATTCCTAAGGGGAAAAGACACTTCTCTAGATGCAGACTGTGCTTACTCTTTATGGAAATTTTCACCCTAAAGGGCAACTTTCATTACAGATAATGGTGGGAATGAAAATTATTTATCCTAGGAACTATAACCATTTGTTGTGGCTTGTTTAAATGAACCAACTGCATATACTATTGGGTATTTATAGTTTTCACAGTCATTTTGTTATTGTAAAAAAAACCTGGGAGCCAGCCTTCTTATGTTCTTTCCTTCCAACCAATATTAACTTATTTGTAAACGATGAAACAATTGTATTAGGTTTAAATCTCTGAAATGTGCACTTAGGCTGCAAACACATGTAAGACAAATTCTGGTGAGAGAGAAAGAACTTCTTAAGCTACATTCCTGGCATTTCCACCTCCCACCCCCCTCACCTCAACCTCTTCCATTACTGATGTAGCATTCAGACGTTTTCCATCTACTCTATCATACATAGGTCACCAAATTTGTTTTTGAGTTCACCTAAAGGGAAAAAAAAGGTACCCACTCATTTTACTTCAAAAGCAAACTCAACAAAAGGGAATCCTAACTATGAGTGGATATTTAATTCCTTCCTGATGGGAATATGGTAACCATTAATTAAATTATAAACAAAACTACCAAGAAAAGTCTTTCTTGGTCCTGCCCAATGGCCTCTCCTGTTAGATAGGTATGTTTCTGAGACCAATTTTATCATCAGCAATTCATACTAAAAACAGATACAATCTTCCCTATTCATCTTTTTAGGCATACCCTCCCCATGACCCTCCATTTTCACCAACAATTACCATGGCTAGCTGGTTTTAATGTTCAGTTTCTGTTTGTGTGGGACATATCTCTGTCTTTTAATGCTAGCTAGAGGGGACTAACAAAACACAGACTCCGATATTTAGTGGAATAAAGAGAATAAAACAACCAACCAGTTTTGCTGATGCAGAATTTGATTGAGGCTAAGCTGAGCCAAGAAAATATATTCAGTAGTTTTGTGATCATGAATTCCACAAAATTTAAACTTTATTGAAAAGATCATATAATTAGAAATGTAATAACCATTCCTATAATTATTAATTTAGTTATTATGAAGTTCATATGAATTAGCCAATAATCATTTATTCTTTTAAACATTTTAACTTCATTGTAAATTTTCCAGTCCTTTCATCTGTTTTCTATATCAAAAATCAAAGAAATTAGAGTGATGGAAAAGACATGCTGGTCTTGGATCTGAAACTGATTTTGGTAGGCTTTGGAGTTGACATAATCTTGGCCCAGCACAGCACATTTGGGAAAGCTGCCTCAAATTTCCCTCCGTTTTGAACTTTTTTTTTCTTTTCTTACCACTTTCATCTAGCAAGAAATCATCCTGGTAACGGAACTTCTCTGGTCCACATGCAATAAAAATGTCATCGTCACCAAAAAAATCCTGAAGGCACATCACCTACAAGAAAAAAGCATGGCACTCAGCATGGGATCACTCATAATAATAATTATAACAATAAATCCCTGTAAGTCTACATCTGCATAAAACCTTTCCACTTTTAATGAAATCAACAGGGATTCCTCTGCAAAGAAATTTCAAAAGAGTGTTTAAACCATCTGTTACGAGTAAGGAACATGTTACGTTTCAGTTCTGCAGGAAGAGGTGAATAAGGGCTATAGAACCAGTAACTGTCACATTTATTACTTGATGTATCAATAGGCTATGAGGTAAGAGCCCTTTGTTTTCATAATGGAGTAGATGCAACATGTGGGGAATGAGTTTCCTTTCACTCTTTTAAATGTAATACTCCTTGATAGCAGTAAAAAGTCAGCATATGGTTTCAGCAACATTTTTTTTTCATGGTTTATTCAATAGTATCCACATGATGATCAGATCACTATGGATAACTCCTTTGGTACTAGCACGTCTACCTTATGGAACATCTCCATTTTGGGGGGAAAACACCTTTTAAGAGGAATAGCATAGACAGATCATGTTACCAGCTTCAAGACATTTTTAATGGAAAAATACACTAGATATTTTGACCACAAATATTGTAGACCCACCGATTGAGACCAATTTTAACAGAAAACAACTCCTAGTGTATATTTTTTTCTTTAACGTTTTAAAATTAATCATTGGATATTTGTTTTTTTTTCTTTTAAATTAAGACATTCTAAAAAATATAAGTTCTAACTTAAATCTTTCAGGCTCATCGTTACTATCCTTCTGAGAAATTCTTATAAATGCTCTTAGTTGAGGAACAAATATCTAGGAGAAAATTCATTCCAAAGGTTTCAAAAAGTTAGAGATGGGTAACTCATTTAGGGGAAATAGTTACAGTTAGATAAAAATAATTTCATTTCGGGGGCAGCTGGGTAGCTCAGTGGATTGAGAGCCAGGCCTAGAGACGGGAGGTCCTAGGTTCAAATCTGGCCTCAGACACTTCCCAGCTGTGTGACCCTGGGCAAGTCACTTGACCCTCATTGCCTACCCTTACCACTCTTCTGCCTTGGAGCCAGTACACAGTATTGACTCCAAGACGGAAGGTAAGGGTTTAAAAAATAATAATAATAATAATTTCATTTCACATAATAGAATTGAAAGTTCTTTGTGGACAAGGACTTCATCATTATTCTCTTTTTATCACCAGCAGCTAGCATAACACTTGGCACACAACAGATGATTAATAAATTTCTATTCATTGATTTGGAGTCAGAGGATCTGGGTTCACATGCCCTTTGTAATCTTAAGTCACTTTGACCTGGTGGACCTCCATTTTTTATTCACCTGTAAAATGAGAGACCTGGAATAAATGATCTCTAAGGTCCTTTCCCTTATTCGGCTTAATGGATAGAGTAGCAGTCAGTCCTAGAGTCAAGAAGACATGAACTAAAATCTGGCCTCAGATACTTATATATTACCCTGAACAAGTTGCTTAACCCTGTTTGCCTCAGTTTCCTCATCTGTACAATTATCTGGAGAATGAAAAAAAAACTCAAGTAGTTTTGGCAAGAAAACTCCAAATGGGGTCACGAAGAGTCGGGCACGACTGAGGTACCTGAACAACAACAACAAATGGTCCCTTTCACCTCTATATTCCAAGGTCACACAGTTCAAAAATGAGATACCACTGTCTGTAGAGATTATGTATAATAATTATATTCCCTACGATATAAATAGTGTTAGTTCTCTTCTTGTTATCTCTCAAGGTCATCTTTTTATGCATTATCAATGAATGCCTTCAGTTATCAGGCTGATGACCCCTTTAGAATTACAGGTTTGTAACTTTAGAGCTGGAACCCTCTCATTTTAAAGATGAAGGAAGCCATGGGTCAAGGAGTTTAAGGGATTTTTTTCAAGTTGATCGAGGTAGTAAAGAATGAGAGGCAGGATTTGAACCCAGATCCTTTTGCTCCAATGCTCTTTCCACTGTACCATGTTTCCTGATTTAAGATCATTTTCCTCTTTGTTAGGCAGCCAAGCCTTTATTGGGTGATAAATTTTCAAGTTGTGGTGATTCCTTCTGTTGTAGCTTTACCTATAGTATACATTCAAAGTTTTATACATTTGTTCCTTCTTGAGGAAGGAGGCACTTAGAGGCACTGACTTGATGGCAATATGGGAAGAGCATGAGAGGCTTAATTGGAAGTAGAAGGAACCAAAGTATTGCTCTGCATCTTATAGTATAAAGATCATAAGCAACTGTTCAAAATATTCCCAAAAATATTTATAGATTTTGAAAACACTTTAATAATCAATAAACAATTAAATCATACATATTGATTCAATTAAGGTACATTTTCATAGTTACTAATGTGAAGATGGTTTATTTATGAAAAAAGAAATGCCATTTTCTACAAAGAATATGCTTTTCAACATAACCATTAGAAGATAATATCCTGAATCTAGAAATAATGAGTCTTAGGAGATATTGAGGATAGTTAAATTCACTCATTTTGTGGATGAGAAAACATCTTACATTTTAAAATTTTAAAAACCAAATTCTAACTAGCTCCAAGCCAACTTTGTATTTATTTTATGCTAAGCATAAATGTCCAAAATTGATTTTAATACAAGTTTCTAAGGAGGCTTTAACCAGTTTTTCTCCATCTTCATTGAGAAGAAAATTGAACAAAGAAATTAAATTACCCCAAGAAAAAATACAAATCAAATGTAAGGAAAATTTTCTTGACAGAAATGGTTTTTAATAACTGGAACAAGTTGTAATGTAAATGGAAGTTCCTGAAAATTTAAGAACAACAAAGAAGAGTTTGGCTGGTTTATGTTTATGTAGTTTAATTTTCTTTAGTGAAAACAATTTTTTTCCTTCTGAATTTTTGAACCAAATAAAATGAGCATTTCAATACACAAAGTTTAAAAGAAAAGAGGGCTGAATACAATTGAGATAATCTCTAACATCCATTTTGCTTTTTTTCTTTTATGTAAATAATAAATTCAACTTGAAACTTTCAAAGCTGTCCTGTTTATTTGTATTTTGTTCTGGCCTTTTTTCTGTTTTCTTTGGTGTATTTTTAAAACTTCAATGACTCTCTTTTTCTTACTTTCTTTTTATGGGGGTGGTAATCATATCACTGTCCTATTGTCTCTTCTAACTTTCCCTCCCCAAATTAAGGTAATGAAAAACAATACCCTTGCAACACATATGTGTAGTCAAATAAAATAAATTATCGTACTCTCAATGTCTGAGAATGTGGAACTCACTCAGTACCTTGAGTCTGTCACTCTGTCACCTCTGGTAGGAGGTGGGTGGCATACTTCATCTTTGGTCTTCTTACATCATGGCTAGTTATTGGAGTGAACACTGTTCTTAAATTTATCCAAGTTGCTTTTCTTTACAATATTGTCTGTTCACTTCACTCTGCATCAGTTCATACATCTTATCCTAGGTTTCTCTGAAACTATTCCTTTTTTTAGTCATTTCTTAAGGCACCATAATACATAAATAAATAGATCTTAGTAAAGTTCAAAGCTTTGATAATTTTTTATAAATTAAAATTATACTAATAAGTTGATAAAATTAAAACTATACTACTTTTGAGACACCCTTTATTTCATTACATTAACATATAACTTTTTCAGCAATTTCCCAACTCATAGATACCCTCTTTTGGTTTTCAGTTCTTTGCCATTACAAAAATCATTGCTACAAATATTCTTGTACATTTCTTCTCTCTTTGTTCTCTGTGGGGTATATTGGCTTTAATTCTTATAAGATTCAGAAAAATGGAAAAGAAGGATTTGACCAGCCCAAGAATCATATTATAAAAGTATAGTATAGTGAAAAAATTCTGGACTCAGAGGCAGGAAAGGGCCGAGTTCAAATTCTGACCCTGATTATAGATATGACCATAAGTGAATAAAGTCAGCAAAATGGTGATGATAGACCCCTAGTACATTCCCCAAAGGGACATAGTGAATATCCCATAAAATGATGTGTGCAAAGCCACTTTTAAACTTTAAAGCACCGTATACATTAACTATTATAAAAAGAAACTAACAGTAATGCAGAAATCTATATATACATATAAATCTGAAGACTGTCATTTTCCAGAGCAATGATGTGGGATGATGTCATTTTGAGATCCAAAACAAATCTTATCTACCTCTCAAATGTTGACATAAGTTTATTCGTTCGTGAGTTATCTAGAAACCCTCTTGACCTTTGCTTCTTTTTCACATTTGGGAAACAAAACACATTTGCTAAATTGGTTATTGTTAGGGATTAACTAATTCCCAAATTATTTGCTCTAGAAAAAGACTTGTTCTAGTAAAAGTTTTAAAAACATGGCTAAGCCTAGCTTTAAGAATTATCTGTGCATCTCAATCATCAGTTCTTCCCTGAATCCCATTCAATCAAATAATGCACTGGTTGGCTATAAAGCCTCTTCAAATCAAGTGACATAGCATATATAAAGTGTTTTATTGACAATAAAGGTTAAGAACTTTTCTTAAGTCACTGTTTGGTTATCTAAGAAACACCAGTGGATGGTTATGGGTAATCAGAAGCTTGTTATTTTAATGAGTTCTATTTCATTTGTAGTGCTTAGTTGGGACTATTTTCTGCACCTTAATTGATGCTTCTTTGCTGATGTGGATGACTCAAATTCTGTTTGAGAAATCCTATATTGCAGCTACTGTCCATTGGGCAGTCAATCCAAGGAGTTGTACTTTAAGTAAGATTATTATGTATTCTACCTTTGAATTCCTATATCATGTCTAATGCTGATTAAGTCTGACATTTTCCCAAAATGCTGCATTGGCAAATTATTATTTTTAAAATAAAATGTGCTATTTGGTAAAGAATACTTCTGGGCCATTAGTGATTCTGTGGAATGATTGGGTACCTGACCTATCATTTTAATGAAATGTCAGCTTCTTCGGTGTCAGGTGCAAGAAGCCCTTAGAGGCATGGGGGGCTGTTGGGGAAAGAAGAGGAAAGATGTCAGGTTTGAGCAGAAGGGGGCTCTCCGATGTGAAGAGGAAAGATTTTAATTTGGATAAGGTGGCCAGACATCTCAGTTTTTGACAACTAGTGTATATGCTAGGTGGGCAACTTGGACTATTTTTTTTTTGGTGGGGGAAGGTAGTTTAGAAGTTTTGGTAGAGTTTGGAAAGTCTGAAATGGCAAAAAAAATGAAGAAAATTGATGGAGATGGATAATTATTTAACCAAAGGACTACATAGAAGGCTGGATAGGCTTAAGCTCTCCTCTGAACATCAATTTGATTCAACAACTTTCACAATGAATTAGCCAGTGTGAACTGCTCAGTAAAAACAGAAAGGACAGCTTGGAGCTTGAGTGTGTCTGGAGCCAATAGTGAAAAAGAGAACTAGAAATCCTCATGTCTAGGCACAGGAAAGGCTTGTATATTTATTTGGGGGTTAGAAGGAGTAGCAAGATAGAAGACGCTAGCTCTGGGAAATCAGGCCCTCATCATCTTGTCACCAATCACACTTTTTTTTGAATTAGATGTAGCAGCTGGGACTTTAAATGTAGCACCAAAATATCTCTTGAGTGCTTTAAAGTTCTAAACTCAAACTTGCAGGGAAAAGAGAATGCCTTCAGGGGAAAGGTCCTTCCAAATTATTCCCATTTGCTAACTTTTCTCAAAGGCTTCTGTACCTACTTACCCATCCACAGTACAAAGCACATTGTTCTGTAGTGCTAATATATTTATAATAACTATCTGGGTTGCCTTAGTTCCTTACCAGGCTGATATTTGTGTCTTACCTAAGCTATGTATCTCCCCCAAACTTTCTACATACAGTGGGTACTTATTAAACAATTTTATTGTATTATGATGTTTTACTGTATTGCACTAATCTGGAAGTTCAAGAATTATTTCTATGTGGCCAGATTCAGTTACTGATCCTTCTTGATCTCCCCAGGGTTAATGACATTGTTGACCCACCAGGTGACAGATAATATTTGCTGAGCATTTACTAAGTGCATTACATTTACTAGGTACTACAGAGATATAAAAAAAATTAGATGATTAGCTAACATGACAGCAAAGGAAAGTGGTGAATGTTGGAGGGGATGTGTCAAAATTGGGACATTAATGCATTGCTGGTGGAGTTGTGAACTGATCCAACCATTCTGGATGGCAATTTGGAACTATGCTCAAAGGGCTATAAAAGCCTGTCTGCCCTTTGATCCAGCCATATCACTGTTGGGTTTATACCCCAAAGAAATAATAGGGGAAAAGACTTGTCCAAAAATATTTATAGCTGTGCTCTTTGTGGTGGCAAAAAATTGGAAAATGAAGGAATGTCCTTCAATTGGGGAATGGCTGAACAAATTGTGGTATCTGTTGGTGATGGAATACTATTGTACTCAAAGGAATAATGAACTGGAGGAATTCCATGTGAACTGGAATGACCTCCAGGAATTGATGCAGAGTGAAAGGAGCAGAACCAGGAGAACATTGTATACAGAGACTGATATACTGTGGTACAATTGAACATAACGGACTTCTCTACTAGCAGCATAAGAACAATGCTGACTTATGAGAAAGAAAACTATCCACATTAAGAGGAAGAACTGTGGGAGTAGAAACACAGAAGAAAAACAACTGCTTGAACACTGATTTGATGGGGATATTTTTGGGGATGTAGATGCTAAATGATCACCCTAGTGCAACTATCAATAATATGGAAATGGGTCTTGATCAGTGGTGTCACATATGGGGAGGAGAGGAGTGTGGGGGAGAGGGAAAGAACATGAATCATGTAACCATGGGAAAATATTCTGAATAAAAAAATTAAAAAAAAAGAAAAACTAGATGTAGCCTCTAAGGGTTCAGCAATCAAAAGCTTATTAAAGACAAAGAATTGATGCCCTAGCCTTGGCATTGGGTTCAGGCTTAGAGTTCTTGTTCCTCTCTGCCCCAATTACTTCTCATATTATTTTCTAAAGCCTATTTAGTTACTGCTATTTGGCAGTTCTTTCCTAGTCCCTCCAAAGCTCGCTACTGATATTCTTCCATTTCCTTCCTACTTAGATCTTCTTCTACCTCATCCCTCATCTCTTTCTTAGATCCAGGAACTCTCTGCCTTCCATGGTGGATCATCTAATTAATGCTTGATAATAATGAGCTAAAGGTTATAGGAGATCATCTTTGCCCTCTTTCAAGTTCCTAGTTCATGCAATGTGCACTATAGTCAGGATCTTCTAGAAAAAAATCATTATTCTTTGGTATATTGTATGGAATTCTATAACATGAATGTAAAAGGGCTAGATTAGGGCAAACGTAATTCCTTCCTAGTATGTCTTTGGCTACTATTTGCATGGAAGAATTGAATATCTACAATAATACAAATACTAGTCTGTCCAAATGGGAGTTACATTTCTCACGAGGCCTCTAAAAATCTGCCCTGACAGTAGGTAGACTAGGATTTTTCCTGAGATGTAGAACTGAAAGGACTGCGAATGCTACAATGGGAAGATGGAGGAAAGAGGGAGGAGAATTTTAGCCATCTGGTGGACAGGGCAACAAGCCATGTAGGCATGGAGGTCAGGATGCTCTAGGGAGAAGTAGGCTGTGGGCCAAACCATAAGGAGCATGTTGTAAGCCAGGAAAGGTGCAAAAACTGGTCGAGTCTGCCAGTGTGAGATAGAAGCTGTGGAGGGAGGCTCTTGGGGGTGGAGTGATGCCTGGGAGCTAACATTAGTGGGTGGCTAAGAGCAAGTGGGAGTAAATGACGATCTCTAAATCCTGACTCACAAGGTAGGCATCTGGGCTCCATGGAGGAGTGTCCTAGGCAGCTAGGCTACAGAGACTTTACCCTGTTTCCCTAGTCACAGGCATGAATCTGGGAAGGGGG
This sequence comes from Gracilinanus agilis, assembly GCF_016433145.1. Lineage (NCBI taxonomy): Eukaryota > Metazoa > Chordata > Mammalia > Didelphimorphia > Didelphidae > Gracilinanus > Gracilinanus agilis. The sequence goes on along the minus strand of NC_058132.1, from coordinate 130,022,461 downwards.
AAGCTTCCTTCCGGGGCTATGCTGGAAAGAATTAAAAGTGGGTGCTGAGATTGTTTCCATTGTTTTATGTTTCTATTTATGTTCCCATTAAATGCTTTTACTGATTCTGTGCTGTCATTTGACTTTGCTTTCTATTAGCATGGAAAGAACTGAATACCTAGACCTGAGCTGACTTTAGAAGTTCTTCCTAGTCTCACCTCCCTAAAGTTCTATACACTGTGTGTGTGTGTGTGTGTGTGTGTGTGTGTGTGTGTGTGTGTGTGTGTGTGTGTGTGTGTGGTGTTGCTGTGGTTGTTGTTTTCTCTTCCTTTTTATTTCTTTTGAAAAATTTCTATGGAGGCAGATTGGGCTCAGGGGACAGAAAGTCAGGACTAGAGACAGAAAGTCCAGGGTTCAAATAAAGCTTCATATACTTCCTAGCTGTGTGACCCTGTGCAAGTCACTTGCCCCCTATTGTTTATTCCTTACCAGTCTTCTGTCTTGGAACCAATACACAGTATTGATTCTAAGATGGAAGAACAGGGTTTTTTATTTAAAAAATATAATCTTTGTTAAATTGAACAGGCTCTCCAGGAGGGAAGCTTTTTGGGAAGTGGGAAATGTAGGTGATTCAAAATTTGTTTAAAAGAAAAAAGCTCATATTATATGTATGTATAGGGACAGAGTGAGACAAGACTAGTAATTTACCAGAGACCTCTCCCACAAATATCAACTCCAGCTCATAAGGAGCTAGTTCTATTTGGCACAAGGACAACAAGAAAAATAATAAAAATGTAGACATGAGTATATTTTAAATTGCCATGAAATCTATCTGCAAACCTTTGAAAGTATGTGTGAAAAGCAATTTTAAAAAATGTAAAAGTGCTTCTTGTCTCTTAAAAAGTTGACCTGCTTTAGAAATTTCACTCTTGTGCTTGAAATGTTCTTTTCCCTTGATCTTAGGGATACATTCAATTTCTCCTTGTCTTCCAACCCATCTGTCTTGGTTGCCTTGAATATCTTCTCTTTCTTCTTTCATTCTTGTGTGTTGACATTGGCCAAGGTTTATTCCTGGGGTTTTTATTCTTCCCTTGGTAACTTCTATCCATCAGAAAAGCCTGATTTCAGGGCTTTAATTACGTTCTTGAAGCTGCTTTCCAGGCTCCTTGTCTTCTTAATCTCTAGGCCTATTTTCCTACTCAATATTTCCATCTGTATACCCCATCACCATATCTAAATTTCTTTGCATTAACCAGTTCTCTTGAATTCTTATATCCATAAAGGAAGTCATCATTTTTAGATATTTAGACTTAAAAATTACAATCTTCTCCTCTGTTCTACTTTATCCCCATCACCAAGTCCCGAATGACACTATCTTGAATTTAATCTTTCCCATTCATTTTCATATTCACAACTTATATCCAATCCTTATTACCCTAAGGTCCCTTGGTACAAGGCCCTAATGTGTCTTCTAATTCTCCTTTCCAATGCATACTTGCCAGTTGATAATTCTTGCAACAGAATTTTCATTTTAATATTCTAGTGCTCAGTAAATTCCAGTGTCTCCCCATTTTTTCTACAGAATAAAATTCAAGCTCATTATCAGGAGTTCCAGGCAACCCACAATCTCAAAGCAACCTATTCTCCCAACCATATTTTCTGGATTTTCCAATTCAAACTTTTTTCCAAAACCTCTCCTCCAAGTTGACTGGCCTAATGATTATTACCCAAATACACACACCCCTCAACTCATGCCCCTCCCCTTTCTACATACACTTCAACAAATACAGAAACACATACTAAATATTCAGACTCTCTCCATTCTTCTAGACCCAGTTCAAATTTCTTCTCCTCCATTAAGCCTTCCAGACTACTTCACTTGGTGTTCTCATCAACTCCTATGATTTAATTACCTTCTCTATGCTGATGATTTTCAAATCTTCCTTTCCTGCCCCATTTTCTCTGCTGATCCCCAACTTGCATCTCCAGTTGTCTTTCAGACACTCCAAATTGGATGTCCAGTAGATATCTTAAACTCAATGCATCCAAAACAGAACTCATTTTTCTTCCTAGACCCATCACACCTCTTACCTTCTCTATTACCTTAGAGGGCAACACCATCCTTCCAGTCCCTTAGGCTCACAAACCTTAGATTCCTCGCCATCTCTCACCCTTCATATCGAGGTGTTGCCCAGACCTGCTGATTTCACCTTTGCGACATCTCTTGAGAATATGCCTTCTTCTCTCCTCTGATACTACCGCCACTCTAATGCAGGTCGGTCCTCATCACCTCATGCCTAGATTACTTTACCAGCCTGCCTCAATTCTTCCCTCTCCAATTCATTTTCCATTCAGCCACTAAAGTGACTTTTCCTACAGCACAAGTCCTATCATGTTCATCTTCTACTCAATAAACTCCAGTGGTTTTCTATTACTTTCAGGAGCTAATACAAACTGCTCTATTTAGCATTCAAAGTCCCTCCTAACTTTGCTCCCTCCTACTTTCCAGTCTTCTTAGACCTACTGCCAGACATATATTCTTTGGTCCAGTGACACTGGCGTCCTGGCCTTCAGGCAATTTCTCTGGCTGTTCCTTATCCCTGAAACACTCCTTTGTTCCTGTTACTTACTTCCCTGACTTTCTTTATGTCCTAACTAAAATCTCACCTTCTATAGGAAGCCTTTCCTAAGTTTCTGCATATACAGAGTGCTCTTCAGTGGGTAAACGCATTCCGCACCCCTCTCATGGAATCAGTGTGCATGGATTACATATCTTTGAAACCCTCTTCCCCCTCTCTCCCCCACAGTGCCTAGAACAGTGCTCTGTGTCTAGCAGACATGTAATATTTACTAACTGATTAATGTCTGGACAGAAGCATGCAGGCAGTGGGGAATGGGGAGGGGGTAGAGGAAGGGTATCATGGCGTAAAGAATAGAAATCAAGTGAATTATAGCTTTGTGCATTACCTCAGTTAAGACAAACTGATTATATGAAAATTCGCCAGGCAATATATCATACTTTAGACAGCTGACTTCTCTGCTAGATCTGAAGTGACCAGAGCCCTATCATTTTACAGCCTCAATCAACCTTCTAATCAATAGTCAGGAAGTGGTCTTTATTTCTTTTCCATGAAGCTAATTAAAATCAACAAACATGAGTGTTTCCATATACAAAGAACATAAAAAAAGAATTGTATATGAGAATGTAAATCTGCTATACATACCTTGTTTTTTAGGAATATATGGAACTTAACACGATTATACCAATATGGATATGTTTGTCTCTGACCCTTTCTGAACTTATTTCTGCTCTCTCTCTCTCTGGATATTTTGTTAATATTTCACAGTTCACTGACTTTTTTCCTCTTTTTTTGAATCACTTTTGCTGCCTACTCACTGCACCAACAATTACACCCCCCCCAAATGAAATAAAAATACTCCATCATAACCAATAAGTCTAGTTAAATAAAAACAAAATCACACTTTTGATGTGTTTGAAAATGCAAACTCCATTCTGTATTTCTAGTCTATCATCTCTCTGAAAGGAGGTAGAAGACATGTTGCACCATCAAGTCAAGAGTGATTACTGCCATGATCAGAATTCTTTAAACTTTTCAAAATAGTTTTCCTTTAAATTATTAAAGTTGAATATATGAGTTGTTCTTCTGGTCCTGCTTTCCATGATTTCATTTATTTTTGTCCCTTTTGTTATTTCTTATGACACAATAATATTCCATTAAACTCATATAATATTATTCATTCAGTCATCTCTCAATATATGTATAACCTGTTTGTTTTCAGGATTTTGCTACAACCACAAAAACATACTTTATTTTTGAATCTGGGGGTCCTTCTCCTTTATTTCTAACCTAGTAGTGATAGCATTGAGTCAAAAGGTTAAGTAGAGTCACGCATAGCTCCAAATTGCCTTCCAAGATGTTTGGATGGGAAATTTTTTTGGGTCAAAAATTAAAAAAAAAGTAAATCTAAAAATGACCAGCCCACCTGCTTAAAAAATCTAAAAATACTTAATATGGATTCCTCCTATACTCACAGAGCTTTGGCAAGACAATAATAATAATGTTTATCTTCTGGTGCTACTGTTTTAGAAGTAGAAAATATTACTTTTGACACAATTGTCACTGATTTCTACCTAAACTTGGAACTGTTTACAGATTCACTGCATACTAAATGTCTGTTTTGGATAAATTAAAAACAAACAATTAACAGTACAATATACCTCTTGGGCACAGGGCAGCAATAGGATTCAGTTTTTAACAGAATCTGAAACAAAGGTAGTTGCTTTGCTAATACCATCTTTTATGTTTATTACTTGTCTGTCATCTTGGGCAAATTCTTTAGTTTCCCTAAGCCTACAATTTCTTATCAAAATGGAGTTGTATCATATGGCATCTGAGGTCCCTTTAGGCTCTGGACCTATGATCCTATGATTCTATGGATTCGACAGTCCTTCTAAGCTAATCATGTTGGGATTTGATCAGTGTCACTATTGGTGATGAGATAGATCTCAGCTGGCAATCACAATTCTCCATGAGATTTGAATGGAAGAGTTTCAAGGGCTCTGGTGTTCCTACCTGTATTTGGATATAAGGTACTTTGGAGGAAGGTACCATCATCAAGTTCATTTCTCTAATTTCCATTAGCTATCTATCAAAATGGAGTTGTTAAGTAGGTTGTAAGTCCCTTTTCCTTATGATGGTAGCATCCAGTTTATAAACTGCTTAACCCATTTCAAAGGAAATGGTACCGACTTAGCAGTTTCCATCAGCATTCTTGGGATCCTCTAAGGTCATCCAATTGGAAAACATGGTGCTACACTACAAATGGAAGTGGGAAACCATGAAATGTTACTGAGGAAGTCTCAAGTTAACAACTTTATTTTTAGTATGCCTTTTCTCATGACTTAAATTCTTCCAGTAGCTTCCAACTACCTACAAGATTAAAATATAATCTTAGACTAGCATTTAAGAGCCTCCAAAATTAGGCTCTTGCTTACCTTTCTTGTCTTATTTCACATCACTCTCTTTCAAAAATTCGAACTAATAATCGTTCCTTTAGTCAATGCTCTGTACCTGGCACCCATACATCTTAATAAGCTGCTGGAAATATATTCTTTGCTTATCCCCTCTTCTCAGAATCTTTTATCTTCCTTCAAGACCCTGGGATCCCTTCCAGGATACCCTAAATAATTTCTTTTTAAAAAAGCTTCCTCATTTGTCCCATAATTTATGTGTGTACTATAACATCCATCTTTAGAACCCAGGTGTCTCTTATACTATGTTGCTTAATAAATGTTTGCTGACGTGAATTCAATTTTAATGCCATTTTCATAGGATCACAGGATTACAAATTTGGAGCCAAAAGGACATGAGAAGCAAGCTAGGTCAACTTTCTAAACTTATAAATGAAGAAGCTAAAGCCTACAGTGATCAAGTGGCTTGCGGGAGAGCACAAAAATATGGTAGCCCAGCTGGAATTTGAACCCAGTTCCTCTAATCAAAATTTGTATTTCCACTAAATCAGGCTATCCCCCACTTACATTTTATTATCTTTCAAATCTTTCTAAATCCGAAGATAATTAGAATTTTGACAATAAAAATCCATTCCCTGTATTTCATAGAGTATTACCAGATTTAAAGATGAAAGGGACATTGGAGTTCATCTAGTATAGTAACTCCATTTTATAGATGAGGAAAACTGAGATGCAAAGAGGTAAGAAACTTCCTGGAAGGTCATATGAATACCATCAGTAGTAAACAACCACTATCAGATTTGTTTTCTCTGATGTTCAGGCTTAGTACAATGCCATATATATTATATTGTTTCATATAAAATACAAACTGCAACCACCAGTCACTTTCTTTACCAAATACAATAGATAAAATGGAAAGAACCTTTTTCTTAAATGTGAAATTTAAAGAAAAAGCAAGTTGAATGTTTTCCTCTGACCCAGGGAAAGAATATTCATCTTCCTAATTGTCTTTGGTGAAAATCTTTATTCTTACCTATTTCATTAATCAGTCACTACACACATTTATCCCAAGAGACTAAGCTGCTTACAAAAAAAAAAAAATTCACTACTGACAAATATGTACTTCCTCTCGCCTTTGCTTCCGGCTCAAGTTTCTCTGCCAGGGTGGAGAGTCAGACAAAGGCAATAAAGGCATCTGCTATTGACACATTTCTAAAGCAGAGCTACATGGAATTCATTCCCTCCTGTTGGAATGAGATCTCCATGGTGACAATTACATCACCAAGCTGTTCGAGGTTTCTAGCAGTGCCTTTTTCAATGGCATTTCCTTTACAAGAGTGCCCTCTACAAATGAAAAAAAGAACGGGTTTCTGTAGGGAAGGCTTTGTTTTAGACTTTATAAAGCTCCCGTAGCTATACCACGTGTCTTTGGTCCTGCAGCCTCGGAATCACTATGCTCTCCCCTGCTTAAAGGTTATGTTCATCATGCATTTCTGTAGAATGTTACAAAAAAGAGGCTTATAGAATATATAATGGGGAGAGGCTTATAGAAATTGTCCACCTGGTCCCACGATCTGGAAAGGAAAATGTCATTTTTCTTTTTTAATATTAACAATTCCAGGATCTGAAGAGCACAGTCCCACTATCCAGTGATCAGATGTTCTTCCCACTGAAAGAATTCCTTTTTTCCCCTTAGCAAGCCTCCAATGTGGTTGTAAAAAAAAACAAACCAGTGAGCAGTTTAGACAGGTGACCACATTTATCATCTGCCTCCCTTTTTTGCTCAATTAGTAACCTGGTCATTATAATTTGCTTCCAGTTAAAACTTGGCATGTATATGCTGCATCTTCCTGCCAAAAAGTAATTTACTCATTTGGACAGGGAGGCCTCTATCTCCAAATGCATTCTATACTTGGCTCTATTTCTTTGCTCTTACCATTGAGGGCTATTGAGTTACTAAAATGATTCAGCTATTGTGAAATTTCATTTTCAGCAATCATATTATTCCATTATGTTTGAAGATCTAACATAATTAAAGTTGAGTAGATACATTTTTTAAAAAATCCTTCACTTTCCATCTTAGAATCAGCACTGTGTATTAGTTCCAAGGCAGAAGAGCAGTAAATGCTAGACAATGGGGGTTAAGTGACTTGCCCAGGGTCACACAGCTAGGAAATGTGTGAGTTCACATTCAAACCCATGACCTCCTGTGTGTAGGCCTGGCTCTCAGTCCACTGACCCAAAATGTTTTCATTTAAACAGTCCTCCTTATTTTTGTGGTAGTCCCTTCAATTCTTTCTCTGAAGTGAGTTTTGAGTCTAGAGTTGCTTGCTTACTTTATTTTTTCTTCTTTGTAGTTTTGGTCTGGACCTATGGCTTCATTGGTAAAAAGAATTCCTGATGAGGAAATTCTTTCTACCAATGGAGATGGGCAATTGTGCTGCAACTCATGATCTGTGAAATTTGCCTGAGGTACTGAGAGACTGAGAAATTTTCCCAAAGTCACCTAGCCAGGATGTCTAGTGGCTAGAATGTGAACCCAAGTCCTCCTGACTCTGAAGCCAGCTTACTATCTACATACCATACTGCTTCTCCAATGTATACTTATTGAAAAAGGAAACTGATTTTAGGGATTCTTTAACAAAAGGTCAGAATGAATTCAACAAGCATTTACTAAGGCACCATTATATACTAAGTGGCATAGTAGATAAAGTGGTGGGCCTAGAGTTAAGAAAAAATCTTTCTGAGTTCAAATCTGGCCTCAGACACTTTCTGACTGGGTGATCCCAGGCAAATCATTTAAACCTGTTTGCCTCAGTTTCTTCATCTGTCAAACAAGCTGAAGAAGGAAATGGCAAACCACTCCAGTATCTCTGCCAAGAAAAGCTCAAGTCGAGTCACAAAAAGTCAGACCTGACTGAAAAGTGACTTGGCAACAAGAAGTGTGCAAATCAATGTATTCGGTACACATGAGGAGAAATAAATGTAGGTAAGACAGTTCTAGTCCTCATGGAACTTAACAAGAAATGAGATCCGTTGACCACATAATGAATGATATTATAGGACAGATACACATTATAAAACAAAATGCTATATGAGGTCTGAGGGGAAGTTGTCACCACCCAGGGAGATCAGGGGAGAATATAAGGGGAAAATGGCATTTGAGACAGTCATTATAAGGCAGGCAGGAATTCAACTAGTACAAAAGGAAAAGAGGTCTTTGCAGACAGGGAAATTCATTTCAACAAAGGCCCAGGAGAAAATATATGACATATCTGGGGACAAAAGGGTTCAATTGAACTAGATCACAGAATGTGGCATAGAAACAATACGTGGCACCAGAATGTAGACAGTTAAAACTCCAAACTAAGGAGTTTGAACATTATTTGGTAAGCAATAATGAGATTCTTAAGCAAAAGAGTGAAGTGCTGGAAAATAAGTCTGGCAACAGTATGAAGGTCGGACAAGAGTGAGGAGAGAGTAGAGATATAAAGATGTGTTAGGAAGGCATTATAATGGTCCAGATGGATAGGGATGAGAGACTGGCATAGTTATCATTTGACAAAAAGCAGAAAAGAAAGATGTTGGGAGATGTTATCAACAAACACTGAGAACTGACTATATGCATTGAACAGTACACAGTTCTGGTTCTGGTACACACTGTTCTAAAAGATGATGTTAATGATAAGTGGCATTTATATATAGTATTTCATGATTCACACAGTGTTTCACAGCAATCATCTCATTTGGTTTGACATAAGTACAATGTTGAACTTTAGTCAGATACATATATTACATATGTAAAATAGAATTATAATATATAATTATGATATTTCATGTATACAAATATATAAAACTCTCTCTGCCTATACTAGGCATTTTTCAGTTCTGTTCTGAGAATAACAATAATAAATATAAAAACAATACAAGTCACTTGTTCATACTGCCAGAAAAATCAACAATTCCTTTCAGAAATCCTGGCAACTAGATGACTAAATGTTTCCCCTTGATGCCAATCCATTTGTCCACATCAATCATAGGGTCGTTGGTTATAAAAGAAATGAGATCTAAGAAGGAATTGTCATATAGCACAGCAATTGAATATTTTTTAACAATGACAATCCCGGACCCAATTGATGGATATTTATATCTAAATTTCTTTTTCTTATCAGGCAAACATGAATGGGAAGCAGGGATTTTAATGTTAAGTTCTGCAACAAAGACTGTGTATCCTGATATTTGTCCCTATCGGGGTATTAACCAATGGAAAAATCATGTGTGATATCTGAGGTAATAAAATACACTCTTAGTCCAACTGTGAGTTTTGCAGGGATAAAACTGATGCTCTTTATGGTTTCATTTCCAGTGCTATACTGCCCTTTAGTGTCCAGATACAAGAACTGTCAAAAATATTTACTGAGCCCCAGAAATGTTTTCTCATGAGTTCTCCTAGTTGTCAAGAGAATTGTTTACTTCATAATAATAGTATCTCCTTTTTGCTGGGCACATTTTGTATATAAACATAAATATAAGGAAATCATTATTACAATCTGCTCCTATTTGTTCCCTCCCTTCCCAATTTAGGCAACACCCACAGAATAGCTTCATTTCACCTTAAATGAAAAGATAAGGAGAAAGTTTCAAAATTTAGTTGCTTGTAGCTTAACTGAAACCCAGATGGACTTTTAATAATGTGCTATATGGTGTTTTTATTTTTCCTTGCCTTTAGATCCTGGTAGATTTAAGAGACCAAATGGAAAACATGGCTCGTTCTATTAAAAAGCTACCAATGCTCACATTTAAAAATCTAGAACTTAATTAAAAAAAAAAAAGAAAGTAAAGTGATCTCATTATTATCATCCAGCATCCAGGTCTCTATCTTCCACCTCCTGGTTCTTTTTCTTGCCAATTAACAATGTTATTGAGCGCCCTCTGCAGTCAGAATCCAGTGGTAGGCAGGCAGAAGCCCTGAAGCTGTGGTCTAAAACCCAATTGAGGTTATTTTAAAGTTGATTATCACCATTTTACTCTTTCCTTCTTTTTAAATACCCAGTGGCCTGAAAGATAGGCTGCATAATAGTACTGAGGGCTATATGTCACTGAAGGGAGGAAGGGATCAGAGCTGGAAGTGCTAAGAATGAGGGAGAATCCTCTTTGCAGATACAATCCTTGCTTTTTAAGATAGTTTCTGTCTTATTGGAGAAACAGAAAATACAAAGAAAAGTGACTTTACTAACTTTTAAAGCCATAAAACATAGTACGAGGAAGAGATATACCACATAATTATCAAGGTCTTCCAGCAATAAAAAAAATGAAAATGTGCTTATTCAAGACCATGGCATTAGGGAAAATCCCAATTCTTTAATATTCTAGGCATCTTCAGAGATTTAAAACACACACACACACACACACACACACACACACACCCCACTAAGATACTGAGATTGGTGGTATATTTAGAGCGAAACAGGGCCTTACAAGCCATTGAGCCCAACCTTCTCATTTAATAAATGAGGAAACTGAGGCCCATAAATGTTAACTAATTTGCTGCTCAGTCATATGGCTAGTGAGTAGCTGAGGCAAATTGAACTCAGGTCTAATTGACTCCAAACATGATTGCACCACCGGAATATCTGTACTTCAGCATTCACTAAAGTACCAGAGAGTTAAAATATTTCCTATCAGAAATAACTTTTAAAAAATTGGCCAATTGCTTTGGGGAATAATTCTAAGTAGGTAAATGGAAACAATCAAGCATGATTATGGTTCCTTTTCTTTGCAGCACTTTTGGAAAAGGATTAAATTTAGACAAAGAGGGGGTGGATACAAATTAATGAATTAGACATTCAAAAGAAAAATTCAGCAAAGTGCCAGTTTCTGAGAATTTATAATACAGGCTTGAAAAGGATGGGGAAAAAAGGAGCAGTTTTCACTGACAGGAGTATTATAAGAATTCCAAAAGCAACCATTTTGTAGGAGGGAAAGGGAACATTATAAAGAATGTGCAAACTATAAGAATCTATAGATGGCGCCAGCGATAGCCTCCGATTCAGTCGCTTCCTTGGCTTTGTTTGCTATCTACATTTCTGAAAAATCAAGAACAACTTCACAAACTTTACCATATGATGCCATTTCCAGAGCTTAATTTACTTATTTGTAATCTACGATTCCACATTTGGAAAGATAAAGAGATTAGAAGTATATAAAGAGGAAAGAAGTTATTTTTAAAAAATGTTGATTCTTGTTTTTACATCACCTACATTTCTCAATGAATTCCTCCCCTTTTTCTGTTCTAGAGTCATCTTTTATAATAAAAAATAAATTAAAAAATGAGAGAAAAAGTTCAGCTAAGTGACCAGCACATCTACTGCCAGGTAACATACATAATAATGGCTAGCTTCTATATAATGCTGTAATGTCTGCAAAGTGCTTCACAAATATTATCTCATTATCTCGTTTTATCCTCACAACAATCCTGAGAGGTATGTCTAACAGTATACAGGCAGCCTACGTGCTCATGGTCTCCTCATGTCTACAAAGAAGCTAGAAGCACATTGCTATAGTCCTTTCTTTGGGGCCAAGGTATGTCATCATTTAAAATAATTCAGTTTTAATTGTCTTTTTCCTTCCATTTATATAGTTGTAGTTGTTATAGATATTGTTTTCTTGGTTCTGCTTACTTGTCTTTGAACCACTTTCCATAAGCCTTTCTATGCTTTTTAGCATTCATCATATTCAAAGCTTTTTAAAAGCCCAGCATAGGATCAAACATTTAGAGCTGAATGAGACCTTAGAGGCCACTCATGTGTCACAAATAGTTTAGCCATTCTCCAATTATTTGGTATCTACTTTGTTCCCAGTTCTTTGCTTCTACAAAAAAAGTGCTCCTAGAGATATTTTAGTTTATATAGGAATTTTCTTTTTACCATTGATCACCCTGGGATATGTGTCGAGCAGTGGGATTTCTGGGCTAAAGCATATGGCCATTTTATTTTATTTTTTCATTTTTTTGTTACTTTGCAAAACACAATTCCATATTGGCCATTGTTGTAATAGAAAACTCATATATAACAAAAAATTCCAAATAAAACCATAAATACACTGAAGTGAAAGATGATTCCAACAGTTTTTTTTTTCTTTTGGAATAAATGGTCATTTTAACCACCAAAAAGATGATTTAATACTTTCTTGGAAAATCATTATTACCAGGTCTTCATTCTCAGAGAGAATAGAAGAGGAAATTACCTTAGCATATGGAAGGAAAAATTTGGGGGGTAGGGGATATAGCAAGAGAGGGGCAGAGAAAGAGGAGAAAAGAAAGGAAAGTACTTAAAAACTGAAATAGTCCATCAAAGAAGCTGTGAAATATCCTTCAGAAGGGACAAGGATAAAATCTCTGTGGGATGGATAGCAGGGATAAATAGTTATATAAATCAAATGTTGATCAGTTATGAGGAAAAGTGCTTAGAAAAGGACAAACAAGCAGGAAATCTACACTAATGAAATAATACATACATACATACACATGTTACTTTGGATCGTTTCTCATTAAAAAGTTTTCTTCCCTCCCCTGCCCCCCAAAATTGTTTTGAGGATTGCCATGACCAAAAGAATTCACCTAGTGTCTCTGTGCTAACCAAGCTGGTCCTTGAATAACTGAGGCAGTAATTCCCAGAAGCCTTTACAATTTGGCAGAATCTCTCAGAACCTTTGAGCACTCAGGTTATCTGACAAAATATTAGAATAGGATTTATTCAAGTATTAACTAAGAACCTGTGGTGTTTCTTGCAATTAATGACTCAAAGAATAGGAGGTAGATAACTGAGTTGTTAGTTTAGGCTCACTTTTGCTAGGAGGTAGAGACTGGAATGAAAGATTTCAATGGGCCTTCTAGTTCACTAAGTCTAGAAGTCAATACTCTGCAAATGGGAGGCCAAGGCTAGAAGGCCAAATATAAAGAAAGTCTCAATCCTGATATTGGCACTTGGCATTAACCAACATAAGCTATTTACTTGCTAAAAAAAGGAATGATAATGCTAAGCTACCTTTTAGAAATTTTGTCATAAGTTAAACACGATAAAAATTATTTAGTAAGAATAAAATGATACAGACAGTCAGTGCTCCCTTCACAGTTTGCTATTCAAATTGATCGAAAGTTTAATTCAGCCTGTGGGTCAGTCAGTCTGTCAACAAGCATTTACTGAGTTTTTCATATGCTCCAGGCAATGTGCTAATGCTACAAAGAACAGTAATAACCACCCCTGTCTTTAAGGAGCTGACATTCTAATGGTAGAGAATTATGCGAGCAACTATGTACAAAATGATATAGAGAGAATAAATAGGAGGTAGCCTCAGAGGGAGGGCATTAGCATTAAGTAAGATGGGGGAAAACTTCTTGTAGAAGGTGATATTTAACATAGAATCGAAAGAAGTCTGGAAAATCAGAAGGTAAAGGTAAAGAAGGAGAGAACTTTAGGTATGGGGGAGGAACCTTTTGTCTTCTCTATACTTATCTTCCCCTATTAGGCAGCATGGTTTGATGAAAAGATAATTGAGCTGCGAGTCCAGATGCCTGGTTTCTACTCCCATCTATGCCATTAACTACCTGCGTGAATAACAAGTCACTTCATCTCTCTAGGTCTCTTGTTAGAAATCAGTCTACCAATTCACCATGCTACTATGCTCTGTTGGAAAGAGTTCCTAGTTCAAAAGAAAGCCAATGCCTCCTCTGTCCCATCTCTTATAAAGTCAATGATGTCACTCCTTCTGCATCTCTAGTTGGACAGACTTGACCTCATTCCAGGTCAGAGCATTGTTTTCTGAATGTGAGGAGTCATGTAGGACTTGGGACTAGCCTCTTCTGAGAGCCAGAGAGCCACATCAAAAATGGGTTTTCAAATGGGATAAGGGGGGTATAATTTGTATTAAATTCACACAAGACAAAGGATTCCTGGGGTCATTTTGGTTCAACCTCTTCCCTTCCAGTGTGTGTAGAATTCAGCTTTCTCTTTTTGCCCTCCTTTCCTTTCCTTTCCTTTCTTTTCCTTTCCTTTCCTTTCCTTTCTCCTTTCCTTTCCTTTCCTTTCCTTTTTCCTTTCCTTTCCTTTCCTTTCCTTTCCTTTCCTTTCCTTTCCTTTCCTTTCCTTTCCTTCCATCTTGGAATCATATTGGTTCCAAGGCAGAAGAGTGGTAAGGGTAGGCAATGGGGGTCAAGTGACTTGCTCAGGGTCACACAGCGAGGAAGTGTCTGAGGCCAGATTTGGTCCTAGGATCTCCTGTTTCTAGGCCTGGCTCTCAATCCACTGAGCCACCCAGCTGCTGCCACCCCCACCCCCTGCCAACTCCTCTTTCAATCGGTCAGAATAGCAGCCTCCAGCATGACTCTTTTACTTTCTTCTTATAGCTGCACAGCAAACTCTCCTGGGTCATGTCAAGGTTGAGAGATATTAAAGTAGAGTAGAAAGATGGTAGAATACAAAGAATACAGGTTTATAGTCAAGAAGATTTGGGTTTGAATCTTGCCTCTAATATTAGCTGTGTAATGATAATCAGAGAAAGTTAAAATCTCTCTAAGTTTCAGTTGGCTCAATGGCCAACTGAATGGCCCAGATGCCATTTAATGAAAAAACTGAGGGCCAGAGTGATGAAATGGTTCGAGCAACGTCCCACAAAAAGTAATTGCTAGAGCCAGGATTCAAACCAAGGTCTACTGGTTCCAATAATAGAAAATACCAATAATTGTAGTACCTATAACAACACAGTTGTTATGAGGATCAAATGTGATCACTGATGACAAATGCCAACAAAATTGGCTACTATGGCCCTGCACATAAGTTCCAGTTATTATTATTATTATTATTATTAATTATTTTAATAGTAATTTCTTAGCCCACTATTTCTAGTTTTTTCTAGGAATAATTTTTCTTTTTCATATATTTAGGATTGTTATTAAAATTATATTACATAGGAGCTATTATAGATTCTTTTGTATTTCTGTACTCCCTGTCCATTTCATTCTTCCTTTTATATCTCTAAACTATTTTAATTTAGTGAGTGGAGTTCAACTTGCCGCTTATTTGAGTGATGCTATCTCAGCAGACAGGGGCAAAATAATTGCATTAACTGTTTCTTTGATGATCAAATCAGGAGTTGGGCTGCATGATCTTTAAGGTCCTTTGCAGCCCAAACCTCCTTTGATTTTACTTTTCATTTCTCCTGTCACCCTATCCATTGATATCAGCTATCAGGGTTACCTACACTAGGGGTAATTTTTACCTCTTATTTTCTTTAAGTTCTTGAATGCTCAGCCATAAGGACTTCAAGAAAAGAGTGAATTCTGAACATGGGATCTGAGAATAGCCTTAAATTTTGTATGAATTGTGATGAAAAATCTATATAAAGAATTTGAGTCTTCATCATTAATTCTAGGTTGAAAAACACAATTGTGTCTCTGTGGAGACATGGTGAATACTAAAAATTCATCAATGACTTTAGTATAAGAAGATCATCTTTAAACTGATTTAAACTTAAACTGCAAGTTCATCTCTCTAAAGAGACAATATTATAAAAAATAGTTAAGTTTTCTTGCCAGGTGACTAAAGACTAACATATACCCCTATAATTTGTATTACATGGCCTATGAACATGGTGTTTTAGGACAGAGTGGGAAGGATTATGGCAAGGCATTGATTTGCAAATTCAAGTTGGCAAACTGGCAGTGTGACCCGGGGTAAGTCAACCTCCCAGTGCCCCAGGCAACTCTCTGAAAGACTACAAATTGCAGAAAAGGTGCCCATCATTGGTGAAGGGAGTTTGCTTACTAGGGAGATCCTGAAATCAATGAAATATTAAGAAAAGAAAAAAAGAAACCACAATGTATGAAAAATGACTGTTTTATATTTTTTTAAAATCTCTAATTTGTCATAGAAGCCAGTTATTACCTAGAAAAGGCATAACTTATTCCTTCAGATGTAACCTTTAATGTCTTCATGGATAAGGGAAGGATGCAATCTCTTGGTCAACCAGTTCAATTCCACATTATCTTCTATATTGGAATTCCTTGCTCTCTATGTCCTATTGCCACTCATACCTCAACCTTAAATTATTCTGACCATCCATTGCTTCTGTGCCTATCAACCTGCTGTTGAATGTAGCTGGAGAAAATGACACAACAATGCTGATTCACTTTACTACAAATTTATGTTACAAAATTTCAAATAGGCTTTCACTGAAGCAAAGCAACCCTTTAAAAAGACCTCTCTACATAATACACTATCCCACTCACTACAACAGCTATTCCAAATGTTTTCCATCTCTTCTCAAACCTACTAAGGTTTCCATAGAACCTTCTTACCCCTCCCCAAGTTGAAAACTCCAATGAAAAAAATTGAGGCCATTTTGCATGAGAGCTCCCTCTCTTTTCATCTCTCAATTACTCAGATATTTCGTCACTAGTTCCTCATTCACCCTGTTGTTTTTTTGTTTTTTTGTTGTTTTTTTTTTTGCAAAAAAGTGGCCCTCTCCTTGCCAAGTCAATGCTGCATGAATCCTTTATATTATTCCATCCTCCATTCTTCAACAAACTGCCCTT
Organism: Gracilinanus agilis; assembly: GCF_016433145.1. Taxonomy (NCBI): domain Eukaryota; kingdom Metazoa; phylum Chordata; class Mammalia; order Didelphimorphia; family Didelphidae; genus Gracilinanus; species Gracilinanus agilis. The sequence goes on along the minus strand of NC_058132.1, from coordinate 130,005,899 downwards.
ATAACCATTCCCACTCTCCTATCTGGTCTTTCCCTATCTAGTGGTTATTAGCCTGCATGCTCAAATCTCCCCAATCTTTAAAAATTCTCATTTGATCCAACCATCTCTGCTAGCTATTATCCTATATCTCTCCACTGTCTCCAAGGGGTATTTCTATTTCCTCTCCTCCCACTCAATTGTAAACTCTTTGCCATCTGGCTTCTTATCTCATCATTCAAATTTAAAAGTTTTCATCAATATTAGGAGTCAAAATCTAAAGTCTTTTTTTCATTGCTGATACTCTTTGCCCTCTATGTAGCCTTTGATATTGTAAATCATCTTTTCCTGAATACTTCCTCTTCTTTAGTCTTTCAAGACACTCTTTTCTCCCTTTTCTTACTTGTCTAACTCTTCTCCCTCAGCCTCCATTGCTGGATCTACAACCAGTTCATTTCCCTTAATGATAGGTGTCCTCAAAGTTTCTGTTTTGGACCTCTTTATTTCTCCTTTTATACTATTTCATTTGATCTCACGAGCTCCCATGATTCAATTATCACCTTTATTGTCTTGTGTGAGAACAGCAAGGAACCAGTGTCACTCTATTATGGAATGAATGTGTGTGTGTGTGTGTGTGTGTGTGTGTGTGTGTGTGTGTGTGTGTGTGTAGTGGTAGCAAATTTAGAAAAGTTCTGTTTGATCACATGCTATCTTAGAAACCTGATATTATATGTGACATTTCTACCTCCTATGTATAGAATCTGTATCTACCTTTGGAAGGCAAAGATATGGAAGATTGAGTAGGAGTGTTAAAAAAAAAGCAGAGAAGGAAGGAAAACAGATGTACTGGTTTCAAGTTTTAGTATTTATAACTAGAACAAATGCAAGCTCTATAGAATAGGGTCAGCGGTCCAACAAGACAGATCAATGATCACGTATTATTTTGTGAAATGAGGACAATAAAATTGCAAAGAATGTAATGAACTCAAAGGCAACCTCTATGAATTACACAGGTGAGTCAAGGCTACAAAACAATAATTTTAAAGATATAAACCTCATGATCTAATAATTTGGGCTTTATAATTTCTAGGGTTTTAGCTTTAAAACAGAGTACTTCACTTTTCCTCTCAATGTGACCAAAAGGAAGTAGAATTTCCAAAGTTGTTTTGGATATTCTCATAGATATCTGGAAGGGCCCATTCCTATACAATTAACCAGGAATAAGGCTAAAAAGAGATGTAGTCAGGGGCCAGCTAGGTGGCTCAGTGGATTGAGAGGTCTAGAGACTGGCCTCAGACATTTCCTAGCTACGTGGTCCTGGGTAAGTTACAAAACTCCCATTGCCTATCTATTACTGCTCTTTTGCCTTGGAACCAATACACAGTATTGATTCTAAGACAGAATGTGAACGTCTAAAACAAAGAGATATCCAGTCTATAGATACCTATAATTCTATTATTCTGGTGATATAACCCCTGGGTTATCAGGGTAAAGGACAGTTTGTCAAAGGAATCCTTAAACTAACTTTCCTTTTTCTAGGTAGTTCTAGCTCTACCCTACCTTTTTTTTAAACAAAAAAGCAGATTAATAGGTTGCTATTTAAAATGCCTGTGTTTCATCAATGCAAGAACTTCTGGCATGGAAATGAACCAATGCAAATGGACTTGCATATGATTTGGAATTTTAGAGATTTACTTAGTTAGTTGTCTGATAAAGTGAAATGTTAACTTATGCTCTTATTTTTGCTTCTTTTGAAATTTATTATTTTTCCTTTTTTTATGGTCTGTCCTAATGCTATCCTTAACTTCATAGATTCCTCCCTTAACAACAGACAGGTTCAATCAAGTCAAACAAATAAAAATATTGACTATACCTGTCAAAATATGATCTGCTCACATCTATAATCCTCCTTCTTTTTGCTCAGAATCAGGAGGAATGGGACCTCTGTAGTCACAAATAGATACTTCATTGATCAGAGTTTTAAGATTTTCAATGTTTTTTCCCCCATCTTTACATCATTATGGTCATCATGTAAGTTGTTCTTATGGATTTGCTTACTTGACTCTGCATATGTTCATCAAAGTTTTCCAAATTTTCTTTTAATTCATTTGAATTATTTATGTTTCTTCATATTTATTTTATGGCACAAAGATATTCCAAGATGACTGGAATGAATCTCTGATTTCATTCGTGGAAGGAACTCTTGGTGAGGAACCTTCCCTTCTCACTATGTAGACAATCATCTATTTTGCAATATGGTCTTCGAGGGCTGTCTGGAGGCACTGGGAAGTTAAATAACTTGCCTAGGATCATAACAGAGGTGACAAAGCAGAAGATATGGCACCACATACATGCAGAGGTCCAATGCTTTCCCCCAACAACATGTACTACTACCTTCTTGTTTTTCAGGTACTCAACCCCTGATGATGGACAATTTGTCAAGGCCCCAAAACATTTAAGGGAAAAGCAAGTGTGGATTAATATAACATAAATTTGGGATCTCATTGCATGATTTCTTCAGAGTTATGTTCAGTGGGTTCTATTTACTTTCCACAAATCTGGTTTATTTAGTCCCTCATTTATTATTCAGTAGGAATGATGACTATAGAATGAAAAAGGACTGTAGATGGGGAAATGAGGTCATAGCAAAAAAAAGAAAAGAAAAGAAAAGAAAAACACATTAGGCACTTTCCTTCCAAAAGCAAAGTAAGAAGGATTGAATTCACAAGGAGATGTTCAAATTTTACTTTATCTTGTTTGAAAAATCCTGAATAATCTTTTGTTTTTGTTTTTAAAACTTTAAGATTATTAAGAATGTTTTTATACCACTGTAGGTCAAATCTTCCCAGAATAAACATCCTTCCTCACAGTATAAAACAAAGAACTCTAAAGCTCTAATCCATGAGTCATTTATTTATGTCAAATACATTAGAAACAACCAAATCCCTGCACAACAGAAGGATATTCATTAAGTGGTCTTGGATGTGGGGTGATAAAATGTGCCCAATGCAATCCAATTAGCCTTAGGGGTTAAGTAAATTACAGGGTTATCTTGAACTCTTATCTCACTTCTATCTTTTATATCAAGTTAATTATGACCAAGTCCTTTCTATTCAAATCTCTTTTATAACTCTCTCAATTGTCCCTTCTACCCTAATCCTACTACTATTACCCTAGGAAAGATCCTGGTTCTAATTCTCTAAGAATTTTTAAATAGACTTCTAACAAATTTCATCAGGAGTACTTGTTCCCACATGAATACATCCTTCAAGATAGATATAAAGTTATCTTCTTAAGCATTAGGCATTCCACACTTTTGGACTAAAATCTGCCATACTTCCCTACTGCCACCATGTATAGTTCAAGTCAAATGGCTCCACAATCCAATGCCTCTTTATCTTTCCCATCATTCTATTCTGCTCTCTGTCTTCTAAACTAAACTGCAGTTGTTTCCCTTTTCCCCATCTAACATATCCCATACTCCTTTAGCTGTGTTTTTATTCATGCTTTTCACAACTAAAGAATTGCCCATCCTCTCCTCTTTACCCCTTGAATTCCTATTCATCTTTTTAAAACCCAACTCAAAGGCTCCATGAAACCTTCCTTCATCCCTATGATTCTCAGCCTCCTCCTCATCTCTTACATAGCACTTTGCTTAGCAGCTTTCTAATGTACTAATATATACAAGCTTGTACTTTATCTCTCTTCTGGACTATGAATTCCACAATGTGGAGATTGTGCTCATCTGAACTTTGTATCTCCTTTTGCATCTAGTGTGCTGCTTTGGAATGGATATTAGTTGCTGTTGAATGAGTGGTTGGTGTTTTTATACAACTTATGAATCTGTGGTCTATGATGCTAGGAGAGAGGTAAGATGATACAGACAAGGATAGCAGATAGCTCCAGAAAGTGCCAGCTCACTCCTCTCTTATTCAACATTTTGAAATGAACGAAGAAGAAAAAGCCAAAATTTCACTGTACTGTGTATTAAAACTTGAGCAAAATGAATTTCACCATTGTTGAGCTAGAGAAGATGGCAGCTTCATATAGCTAAGCTATTACAATCAATTTTAGTTACAATGGATGATTGTTTCTTGAAAACATAAGAACAATGGATTAATGAGTCAGAGGATCTGTATTCAAATCTCAGCTGTCTTGTGTGACTTTGTCCAAGCAATTTTCATCCTCTCTGAGCCTTGTTTCTTATCTGTAAAATGAGATAGTTGGACTACAAAATCCCTAAGGTCCCTTTCAGAAAGTTTCTTTCTTTGATCCTAGGAGTCTAAAAAATTTAATATTTAAGAAAGAATCTATTATTCTAAACTATCAAGGCCAAATTTATGGAAAAATATCTTTTGTTTTGGTTCTATTCCTATACTTCCCTCCAAGAAAGTGGACATTTAGAAATTATCCTTCAATATATACATTAATTTTAATGATAAAAAATTTAATTGACATCATGTAGCATGATCAATTGATTAAATCATTTTCCTACTTTATAATTATGTAGACTATTAAGATAGCATTCTCCTGAAAGTAATTCATATTCTGAAATATTGCTGGGGCACTCAGCAGCAAAATGTCCCAACAAGGGGAGAGAAACTGAAGGCTAATTTTTACTTTGGCTTGTTTCTTGCACTAGGCAGGTAAATACACACAGACACACACAAACACACACATACTACATCTATCATTGTTATTTCCTAACTTAATTGATGCTTTCGATATAGAGCAGGACCTGGAGTTGAGAAGACCTGAGTTCAAATCCAGCCTCAGATGCTTAGCAGCTATGTGACCCTGGGCAAGTGATAACAACCAAAATCCAGTAAAGAGCAGCACACTAGATGCAAAAGGAGATATAAAATTCAGATGAGGCACAATCTACATGCCAAAATATATATCCTTATGAAAATACATGGTTGTTTGAGAAGGAGGAATTTTAATTTTATCTTAGCAGCAATAAGGATTCACTACAGTTGATTGAGTTCAGGAATCACACAGTCATATCTACACTTAATGACACACATTTTGGCAGCTGAGTGTAGTATGGCCTGGAATGGGGAGAGATGAGGCAAAGCCATTAATTGGGAGGCTATTCCAAGAATACAGGTGAAAGTTGATGAAGCTAAGCCAAAGTGATAACTGTTGGAGGAGTGAGAAGTGGTCAGATTCAGTAGGGAAAGAAACTTCAGATTTGGCAAATGGTTGCATCTATCAGGTAAAGGAGAGTGAGGAGTAATAGATTACACTGAGGTTTTCGAAGCAGGGAGGATAGAAAATTGATATGCCTTCTGTAGAAATGGTGAATTTAGAGAAAAGGTAATGAAATCAGTTTTGGGATGAATTTGAGATATCACTGGGACATGTAGTTTGAGTTGTCCAAAAAGTAATGGATGATGTATTACTGAAGCTCAGGGAAAGCACTGGAACTGGATATGTGCATTTGGGAGTCATCAGCATAGAAATGGTTAAAGCTATGGGAACTAATGAGATCAGAAAGAGTTCATAGAAGGAGAAGAGAAGAAGGCCCAAGACAGATATTTGGCAAGAAACTTTAGAATTAATATAGTAGAGAGCTAGCGTAGATTTTTGAGCAGAGGAGAAATGGGTAAAAACAATATTAATTAGCTTAATTTGGTTTCACTATGCAAGGTTTATTAGAGTACAGAAAGGCTGGAGTCAGGGAATCTAAATAATGTAGAAGATTAATAAAGAGTTAACTAATTAGTTATAGTAAATTTCATGCTACTACTATTATCAATCTTTGAATATGTAAAAGACAAACTATCTGTCTGGGTTTTAGTTTTTTTCTCCTAAATGATGAAGTTCAGCTCTATCATTATTTGAGTTCAATTAGGAGGCTATTAAAGTAATGCATTTACAATGTGCTGAGGGTGTCCAGACAAGGGTCAGTGTCAGTAAGAATGGAGAGAAAAAGATATGAAACATTTTGAAGAGAAAAAAAATTATAGGACTTAGACATAAAGGAGATGATGGGAAGTCAAAGACAGAAGAAATGAGGGAAATTATTATTTTGAACCTGATTATGACCAATAAAGAAAAATGGGTAGGTGAAAATGGAAATTATCAAAACTTTGGGAGGCAAGCAGTCTTTCTTAGAGTTCATATTAGGTAAAAAAGGGAACACAAAATCTTTTCTGATATGTCACAAGACTTTAGAAGAACACATACATGAGATGAAAACAAAAGCAGATGACTGAGGATGAACACAAAAACATGTCAATGTTAGGGTAGGAGAAAGACTTCTTGAGAAATGAGAAGGTTTTAATAGTAAGCCAGAATAATGATCATAGAGCCCAAGAATAGGGGAGAAATTTGGTTATTGAATAGGAGTAGAGTGACCTCAGGTTCTCATGGTCTCAGGTGAAGTATTCATTGGGAAATGTATAAAATAAAGTAGAAGACCATGCCTTCTTTGCCATTTATCTTTAAGTTACTTTATCTTAAGAATTTATAAACAGATTTATACTAAGTACTTGTGAACTAACTTTTTGTTTTGTTCATTTTTGCAAAGAAATTGGACACCAAGATTCCTCTGAACAGATTAGATCTGGGAGGGGGGCTACGGCAACAAGCAGAAGGACGGGTGAAAGGGGTACACATAAAATTTAATGTGTAGGTATGTGTCTTCAAAGGTCTACACAACTGAAACAAATTTGCTATCTCTCTCTTCCCTCCCCCTTCACCTTTACCTCTGTCATTTCCTCCCTCTCCCCCTCTCTTCTCTTACATATTTCTTGGCAATAAAGTACCAAAGGGGTATACCACAAAATGTTCAAACTAACTTATGGCCTGATACCACAATATTTTGCACTTGGTAGATCCTTAAGAAATATTAGTTGAAATACTATAAAACAACTTTGAAATAAAATTAAGAATCTTTGACCAAAGACCATGGTCAACCACGTCTCCAGAGGGCCTATACTGAACTACACTACCCATCACCTCTTAACTGAGAGGTAAAGATGGTAGTATGAAGATATAGAACAAAACATTTATTACTTGGATTTGTTTGGTTTGACTACACTTAGTTATTACAAGGTTCTCCCCCTTGTTTTTAATTTGGGGGTGGGAAATAGGGAGAAAGGAAGAGCAGCAATGATGATGTCAAAGAAATTAAGGGAAAAAAGGTCCTCTGAAATATTTTTTTAAATGCACAAGGGAAAACAGACATAAGTTTTTCAGGATGGTTCTGAAAGTATCAAGTAAAATTTATTATACATGTTAAAATATAGCAAATGACATGGGAGAGATATTCACAGTTTCCTATGCAATTTTTAAGTGTTTTCTGTTTGGCACATGGAAAGGTTTTGTGCTATTTATTAAGTTCAGAAAAATACTTTAAAAAATTAGTCGAACTGAATTAACTATAAAAACGAAAGTCACAGTGATGGCTAACATACTGTAGAGTTGGCATGTTGTATGAATATTCAGGGTATGAAGACAGGGTACAAAGGTAGGAGTGTTCTGATTACTCAAGAAGTGTGGCAAACTTTATTTCTGCTTTGGGTTAAGATAGGCTTGGTGAAAATGCTTCAGTCATTGGGAAGACTCTGTAGGGGAACCAGAGTCTAATTGGGTGACTTTGATGAAACAAATAAAGGTTGTTACTTCTTAAAGTTCTGTCCTGAAATTCTGATGTGATAAGACAAGGGGAGGCATATGGTGTTACAGATTTTGTTCAAAGCTATTCAGATATGTATGGATTTCAAAAGAAATTAAACACTTTCTGCACCTATCAGATCAGAAGATGGCCTCAGACTACCAATCAATGTCCACAGTTTCAATTAAAACAGAACACATTAAATCTCTTTGAAAAATGTTAAATAAAATTTTAAAAGTTCTTATGTTGCACCCTTCCTTCCTTTGGTTTAGTTCTGTCCTGTGAAAAATGTTAAGATTGGCCAAATCATGGAATGCCCAAGTCAAATCACTGGACTTCCAAACATCATGCCTTGGGGGATTGAACCTGCTCAGCTTTGGGACTCCTGGGTCCAGGAACCAAATAGTCCAGATTGATGAGTATTTAGTTGCAAATACTCATGGCTCACTATACTGAGAGGTGGCCAACACCATATTTCATATTCCTGAAAAGGTGGTGATTCCACCTTGCTACTTGCCTTGTTGCTGAAGATCTATTTCTGGATCCTTGACCTCCAGAAAGCATGTTCCTGGAGAACTCAGCTTTTGGACTCCTGTTCTAGGACTCACACTGTCCCTGTTAGTGACTGCATGAATACAAATTTATATAGGCCATTGAATTCTAGCCCACCCTATGTTCTGCCTCACCACTTTTTGCTAACTGTCTTGCTATCTCGTGAACATAATTGTCCCTTCCTTTACAAACATAATCATTTGAGTTTAAATTCAAATTTTTCTAATTCTAAATCTAGGGCCTTCTTTTATTTAAAAAAAGTATATCACACTGAATTTGTTTATTTGAAAAATATATTTTAGGGCATAATTCAGAATTGTGACAATGTAATGTTTTTGTTGGTTTTAAATATGTTTTAAAATTTTGTGCATACATATATTGCACAAAATTTGCAACTTAAATATGTTTTTATTGTAAATATATTTATATTGGTTATCTGGGAGGAAATTATAGCAATTACTTGCAGGTTTCTTGAGTGAGAAAATTCTCTTATGGCCAAGAGAAAAAAGATAAGGCCCTGGATAAACTTTTCTGAGTAGAAAATGGCAGGAGGTTAGGAATTATTAGTGACATGCAATAGAAGTCTGACAGTTATTTTGCCTGAAAGAATCTGGGTCATCTGTGTCTTTCCTCTTCATTAAGTACTTCCCTGCAAAGATCTGTCCAGTACCAAAGGGGTTTTATTGTAGTGGAGAAAAGCTTTAGAAAGAGGGAACAGTCCGGAATTTAGACATTCACAGGGTGAGGTAGTGAATAGAGAGCTGAAGACCTGATAGCCCAGAACATTTAAGTTCAAATCCAGCCTCTGACACATAATAATTGTGTGATCTCTGGCAAGTCACTCAAGTGATCCTATAATTGAAAATAGAAATTTGAAACTGGATCTGTGAAATTCTAGAGGGTTTCAAAGGGTCAATGGCAGGAAATCTCTGAGAACCAGCTTATCAGTCTTGCCATCGTCACCACCAGCATGCTACTGTGGTCATATTATACTGTTCAAACATTATGATTATGGCATTATTTACAGACTGAGGTAACTAATGCAGAAATGTTTGGCAGTATCCCCTGAATGAGACCCTGATGATTGATCATTAATCTTTAATTATAAATCAGTATAGATTTGAAACTAATACTATGCTCTATTGACATTATATAAATAATACATGAGAGAAAAAAAGATTTGCTCTGTTTAGTGGGAATTGATTTTTAGCCTTTGGGGACTTAGTATCACCTTTCTTGATGCAATAATGCTAGAAGCTATTTGTACCAACTTTACAGTGGTTCTTTTCTATCCCATCATATTAATTCTTCAAACAAGATTATGAAATATGAACCACTCTGAGTATAGTCTTTGGCAGAATCCTTTAGGATCTCAAATCATCAAGAGGATTTTAAATCCTTTCTTTGGATACCTTGCTTGTAAAATTCCCTTTAGACACATGGTGTCGCTGTAACTCTAGGAAACACCACATGTTTCAAAATGGTTCTGATCTAGTAATCTCTTGCACATTGCACTGCACCAAAGATGCTCCTGTTGGAATATACATTTCCGCCATTCTGAAGTATTTAACTATATATTTTAAAAATACTTATTTTTAACTATATACTTAACTATATATATTTACATATTTAAAACAAATATTTATATTTTTAGAATAAAATAAAAAATTAATTAAAAATTAAAATTAAAAAAAGTTTTAAAAAATTAAAAAGGAGAGAGTGTGCCAAGTACTACTTCATGGACGCAAGGAATTAGCTGATGAAATATTTATAAGCAAATATTTGAGTACTTGACATATATAGGGCATAGCTGGAATGGGGGAAGCTAAGAAAAAGATACATGTAAGCCACCATCTCTCCTTTCAAAAAAACTTTGATATAGTTTTTAGTGGATATGTCCACTAAAAGATAAATAATGAACCAGCAGGAATATAAGGTCCTAATTGCTAAGTGTCAAATGAATAGAAATAATACAATTAGAGCGACAAGATCCACGAGGGGGAGCCATGAGTGTGTGCTAGAGCAATCTGGAAAGGCTT